>NW_027395667.1:1083510-1218410 GCF_004382785.1 Trichoderma ghanense
TTTTTTTTTTTTCCGTTCTGGAGAAGGGGAGATTTTGTGGTTTTTTACAGGGGCATCTTCCTCGGGTTCATCTCCTTTTTTTCTTCTTGTCATAATGCATATTGTGGTTTTCTAATTTTTCTTTATCAAAAAGTGCGATGATTCCCCTTCGATAGTTGTTGCAATCTCCATTTACTTTTTCTGGAGTTGCAACAGTTTGTGGTATTTTGTTCAGGAGGTTAATATATATTCTGGTGGACAGAGGAAACAAGACTTTCGAAATCTGTGTGACTGCGCTGGTGAGAGCTGCTTGAAATCACGCCCATATACCTACTGCTCCTCTACTCTGTTCTATATTTGTATCCGTTGTTGAAACTCATCTCTCAACGAAGATTTCTTTTGTCTTTTTTTTTTTTTTTTTTTTTTTTTTTTTTTTTTTTTTTTTTTTTTCGTTTTGTTGCGAAACCAGTTCTGACCAGTCACCTAATAGAGCATCTCGATGTCTCATCATCTTCGTTGCCTCACAATATCACCGAGAGACATGTTGTCGAAATAGAGACTCACTATGATATCATCATGAAGACGATCCATGTCCCTTCGTATTCCACCAACACGCACGCACAGATGCAGATGTGGCTGCAGCAGATCCGGTGCGAAGATCGTGGGGAAGAAAAATAGGGGGCCAGCCGGCGGCCAGGGTGTGGGACACACCACCACTCTGGGAAGACGTGCAGATTCCAAGACGTGAGATGCGGTTCACAGCCACCTCCGTATTTACCTTTTACCTTTCTCTTGTTTGTCATTTGTTCCACGTTTTCTAGTGGGGAAGATGCAAGGTGCGTGTAGTACAGCATGTGACTCGTCACCTGCGTGGCGAGGATGTATGTACTGTGCTTTGAGGGCAGGCGGGCGAGAAGCTGGTGTGGGACTGCGAAGCTTGGGATGGGGGAGGCGACAGGATGCTTTGGGCTGGGAGCTGGTAGATGGTACATGGAGGGCTAGTCGAGAGACTTCCTTCAAGGTGTCGTTTGAATCTGTTCGCAGGTCCCGGCTACCTACCGGTACGAGCTTGATGGGAGCGTCGATGGGAAGGAAGGCTGCTTCGAACCTGCTGTGATGATGGACGCTGGGTTGGGAAGGAAGGCGTGTGGTGGGTGGCGTGCCAAGCTCTGTGCATAAGGGGAGGAAGAGGGGGCTAAGGTACATCCCACTGCCCCTCCACCTGCAGATACTGCACTGCATGGCTTTGCGGCATGGTCTATCAAGAGGAAAGATGAGATATGCTGCAGGTCTTGCGTATTGGCGGCAAGGAGTCATTGCAGATTCATCCATGTAAGACATGGATCTAAGGTGTTGGGATATGCTTCTATGTGGCTTCGGGACTGCGGCGCTAGATCATCTTGCATGGCTAGTATGAGTCACTGGCCGACACTGGCTTTGCTCTGGATTGACAGTGCGATTCTTTTTGGGTGATTCTCGTCTCCAAATGCACGGCATACGGATCTGAGCTGGGGGGCGGCCCGGACCTCACCTGAGAGCCAGGGCCGCAATGCTGGAGAGGGAGTCGAGAGGCACCTGAAAATTTTACTTTTTGCCTTTGGGAGATTCCACTTGAAGCAACTTGTATCGGCTTAGTGGCCACCACCGCCCATTCAGTCTCTACACATTACCATCGCCCCAGCATCTTGCCTCGAACGCGAATTGTACGGAAATCATCGTCGAAATGACTTCAATGTCAGCCGAGTCCGTGGCCACGATCCTCTGCACCGCCAAGCAGACTCGTTTCAACATTGACAGCTCCAATTACCGCGAAGTTTGTCACCTCCAGCACATCCCTCCCACGATACTCTTGTTCCACAATGGCTAAACATGAAAGTTGAGGAAACAAACAGCTCGACATTGATGGCCTCAACATCATCGTCACCTCTGGCGAAAAGGCGTCCAAAACGGAAAAGACGTCGTCGTCGAGCAAATCAAAAGGCAAAGCGAAATCTGATGGCTTGGAGATTCTTTCGAATGCCAAGCTGCGGTTGAAGGAGGGTCAGCGGTATGCCCTTGTTGGGCGCAATGGCACGGGAAAGTCGAGTGAGGAATTGCAAACCCCACCCCTTACACATGCATTGTCGGGACAGATGACATGTCATTCTTTTGGTTTTTGATTTTGTGTCTGCCGAGACTGACTGGGTTGTGATTTGGTTTGGATGTAGCGCTGCTCAAGGCTATTGCGCAGAAGCTCATTCCGGGGATTCCAGAGGGTTCTAGGATTGCGCTGCTGCAGCAGACGAAGCTCACCGAGTCTGATGAGGACGACAAGAAGAACAATGGCCAAGGAAGTGTTTTGCAGGAGGTCATCGAGCGTGCTACAGCACGAAGTGTGGTTGAGCAAGAAATCAAAGGTACATTGTGCCATCTCAGCTTGCTGCGAAGGCTCTCACTCACATTTCCTAGTTCTCTCAGATGGCGTCAATGCTTCAGATCCGTACGCCCCTGTTCGAGCTCTGAGAAGCCTGAAGCACGAGAAGCTCCAGCAACGCCTCTTCCTCGTTGACAAGGAAGCCAGACTTCGAAGTGGTGCCCGAGGACTGCAGGCTAGGAAAGCTCTGGTGGCCTTTGAAAAGGTTGTTGCGGATTCGCAAGCCCTGTAGGTTTTTGAAGGTCATATTTGCATATCCGTCTCGTGCTACTGACTGCCATGTACAGACTGGATCAACCAGATGATGAAATCTCTGCTGAAGCCCTTCATGCAGAAACGCAGGAGGCAGCCGACGTGCTCGCAGATCTACAAAGCCAGATCGAACCTTCACGACTTGCCCAGATCGAAGTTCAAGCACGAAACATTCTCACCGGCCTTGGGTTCACAGAGGCATACTTGGAAAAGCCTCTGTCCAGTCTCTCTGGAGGCTGGCACATGCGGACTGCGCTGGCCTCGGCTTTGCTTCAGGAGGCCGACATCTTGATCCTCGACGAACCGACCAATTTCCTGGATCTGCTGGGTATCGTGTGGCTGCAGAGATACTTGCAGTCGTTGGCAGATAAAGAGAAGCCCCCTACGCTGATCCTCGTCTCTCACGACCGCGACTTCATCTCTCTCTGCACAGACCTCATCATCCTCAAAGACAAGCAGCTCACGTACTTTCATGGCGACATACAAACATACGAACGTTCCCAATCCGAACGCCGGCAGTGGCTCATCAAAATGAAAGAAGCTCAAGACAAGCAGAAGGCCCACATCGAAAAGACTATAGCCCAGAATCTCAAAGCCGGCAAGGCGAACGACGACCAGAACAAGATCCGACAAGCCAAGTCCCGGCAGAAGAAGCTCGACGACCGCTGGGGTATGCAGGTCAGTGCCAAGGGCACCCGGTTCAAGCTCAACAGGGATCTCGTGGGATTTTTCTTAACAAGCCGGGAGGGCATCGAGATCCCGCCTGAGCAGAGGCCCGTCGTGATTTCGCTGCCCGAACCCCCTGAGTTGAGGTTTCCGGGGTCGCTTATTTCGTTGGAGAAGGCTTCTTATCGGTATTCCCCGAGGGCCCCCCTGATTCTGCAGGACGTTGCGCTTACTGTTGGGATGGGCGATCGCATTGGCATTTTGGGCTTGAATGGGGCGGGCAAATCGACGCTCATTAAGCTGCTCGTGGAAGAGTCTCCGCCGACTTCCGGCACGTTAACGACGCATCCTCGCCTTCGACTGGGATATTATTCGCAGCATGCAGTGGAAGAGCTCAAGGCTATTGGCCGTTCTGAGCAGGGCATTACTTCACTCGCTCTGCTTATAAAGGAGGTAGACGGGGCTCTTAATGAGGGTGAGATACGCGGCTTACTGGGAACCCTGGGGTTGCCCGGCCGTCTGGCATCGGACGTTCCCATCTCCAAGCTTTCTGGTGGTCAATTGGTACGGTGCCAGCTGGCGAGATTGTTCTGGAAACATCCGCAGTGTCTCATTCTCGACGAAGTCACCACGCATCTCGACTATGAGACGGTGACTGCTCTACGAGAAGCGTTGAACGAATGGGAGGGAGCCGTGGTGCTTGTGAGTCACGACAGATGGTTCATGCGAGGGGCCATAGAAGGACAGATCGCGGACGACGGCGACGATGATGACGACGAAGAAGCGGAAGAGGAGGAAGCCAAGCGGAGAAGAATCGTCTATCGGCTAAAAGGGGGAGCGTTAACTGAGCTCAAGGATGGCGTGGAAGGATTTTCACGCATTATCGAGAAGAGGGCCAAGAAGTTATTGGAAGGTCTCTGATAGATCTGCCTCTGAGGACCTCAGTGTAAAGGGAGACAATACCAAGAAATGAGTATCCTAAATCTGATCAAGTGGCTATCTGAAATCTCCTGTATCCAAAATCCCTATTCAGTTCGAATCGTTCGGCAGCACCCGCGGATCAACTAGAACCTTGAATCCGCTCTTCTTCTCCTTTCGAACAGCCAACTCCCCCCCTTTCGGAATGTCCACAATCGTTCCATCTATGCAAACCTTGCGCCACCTCTCATCGTCCTCCAGAATCGTGACCCTCAACTCATCCACCTCCTCATACCGCAGCTCATGCCCGTCATCCCACTTGGCGCCAACATGCTTCCCCCCATCATACGCCTTCATCATCAACTCCAGCGTCCTCTCCCCTCCCACCGGGCCAAAGTGCACCAGCCGGAGCTTGCCGTCCAACGGCTTACTCGCGGGTGAGATTGTAAACGTGCGCTCCAAGTTGGAGAGCGGCGTCACGAGCACGTACGCGTGCTCTTCCCCATCAAACCTCTCCCAGTTCGTAGCAGAGGGATAGCGAACTTGGACCTGCGCGGTGTAAGGGTGGGACTCGCGGAGGAGCTCCTCGGCGACCATGCCGAAGCGCTTGGCACCGTGGACGCGGTACTCGGGGGTGTCGCTCTCGTAGACGATGCTGGAGTGGAAGCCGTAGCTTGCTACCACTGCGCCGAAGAGGTGCGAGACTTGGGTTTCTTGCTTGGCGAGGTGCAGGGCTTTGCTGGTGTCGTCATCGTCTGCTATGGGTTCTTCCGTGGTAGGGGTGAACTTTACGATGCGGGATCCGGGGGAGAAGGACGCGCGGAAGAGAGGCAGGTTTGCGGATACGCCGTTGAAGAGCGTCCTCAGGCCTAGTACCAGGGGGGAGGCATCTTGCGTCTTGCTGCCGCCCGAGGATGCCCAGAGGGGTTTGTGGAGGGAGTGGAAGAGGGCGTTGCCTGTGCCCAGGGGGAGAAGGGCCAGGAGTAGCTGTTGCTGCTCAGAAGAAGAAGACGGGGCATCGTGAGGGACACTGTTAATGAGGTCCACGATGCCGCCGTCTCCGCTCAAGAGGACAATTGTCCTGGATGAACTGCTACCATGAGAGGCACCGATATTTCGGGCAAAGCCTCGGACGCTGTCGGCGTCTTGCGTGATGAGGACATTCGGTGTCTCTCGGCTTGCTTCTTGGGAAGTGTATTCCTCAATCACATCCCAAAGAGGCCGCAATACATCCTCCCAGAATTGCAGTGATAGTCCAACCCCCGATTTGGTGGACACAACAACATCGACATCATGTTTCCCTTTTACGGGTCGCAGATGGTCAGGCAGGCCTGTTATGCGGTACGGCCGGAGGTCATCGGGGATGGCATCGGCCTGCAAGAGCAGCAGCCGGAAGCGGGTTTCTGGGTCCTTCTCCGCGTCTTCTAGCAGGAGGGCTATGATGTATCCTGGCTTAGGGCCGGGGGATTGGGAGAGATCGAGGACAAAGACTATGTTTTGGTATTTTGCTTCGTCTTTGGTGTCGGAGGTGATCCAGGAGATGATGCCGTTTGTGGCGGAGACGGAGGTGGCATTTGTCAACCCCGCCTGGGGCTTCGTGGAGCTCATTTGAATCGCTGAAGACGAGAGAATTCAGGAAACAGATAATCTAATGATACCAAAAAAGAAGAAACAGGTGTTTTTGGATATTATGGTGAAAGACGTAAGACAGAGGTGGCCTTCAATTATAGGGCACGAAGGACGCTCAATTATAAATGCGGAACCATCGCGGCTTGTCACCTCTGTGGCAGCTTATTTTTTACGGCACGGCTGGCGGAGCGCCATCGCACGCGATCCTTCGCTGGTTCTGCGTGATTCGTCACTGATCCTTTTGGTGGGGGGTTGGTGATAAGATGCCTTATAAGTCATAGTCTGGGTAATATGTTCTCGTCGAGATTCGAGATGGGGTGAGTAACAACTTGAGGTGGCATGTGCTTAAAGTATCATCATGAGCGTGTCGACTGAGTCGTGTCTTTCATGTTGCTTTATAAAAGGTCAAGTTCAGGGTCGCGCATATGTTTAGAAGATTGCAGTCACATATTCGCAAAGTATTCCTTACATCGACAGTTGGGTTCAACCTGTCTAGCAGCTTTCACCATTGTCCTAAGAAGCAGTGCAAATTGACAAAGGCCATTGTCTGAACGCTTATATTTCACTCCTCTTCCACCAATTCATGGTTAATGGGTGACTTGTCTGAAAGGATGAAGTAACTGTGTCATCTGCTCAATAGCGAGGAAGTCTGTTTGCTCCCCCTTTCTCCCAAGGCGCAGAAGCCCAGTGCTGAATCCGATGCGAAAACGCCGCTTCCTCTCTTAGTTGAGCGGACCAATCATTCCTAGCCGGCATAATGGCATGAGGTACGTAAACCTCCTTTAACAATCCGTAGAAACGTCCCATAGAAGGCCTCTCATCCCCATTTGACTCCGAAAAAGGTCACGGGCTTCTTCCCCGACCGTGCGGCGGCCGTGTCTGCATTCTCCAGATAGATCCTCTCGTGGCCCTTGACATCCACAAACAGGTATTTGTACTCGTAATCGCTCTGGCCAGGAGGCTTGACCATGTGGCATTGCACCACTCCGTTCGCCAAAGGACCCTCAACCTTCATGACATGAGTATTTGCTATGAAAACGGCTTCGAGAGACTTACATAGAAATGCATCTTGAGATGCTGGTTGCCCTGAGCGTCCATCGTTTCAATAGACCTTTGATAGCCGTGTAAGTGAAATGTCGCCCGTTTTCGATATGCTCAAAAGCACCTACGTGATGGGTCGTGCCCTCCTCCACTTGTTGAAGGTCTCGTCTCCGTGGGCCGTGATCTTGTTCGCATCACCGAGAAGTTCAAGGCATCTGTGGTCCTTCTTGATCATGTTGACGGCTCTGTTGAACTGGTTCGTCTTGCTCTCGGGAGAAAAGACGTCAGTCCAGAGAAAGTATGCAACACCTCCCTATACCATCACCAATCAGCCCCGAAAATACATATCGATCCAATCCCACCATCTCGAACGTACGGTACAGACGAGGCCGACAATCACCATGCCAAAGTTGTACGACTGCTGCGTCGCTCTCGCCGCCTTTTCAGCGCCGGACAGCTCGCTCCATGGCACAAACCCGGTATCGTTGAACGGCGTGACGCTCCTCCGTTTCGGCTTTGGCGTCGCGGTGGTTCCCAGGCCGGTTTGAGTTGCAAGGTTGCGCGCAAAGACAGGCCGGGCAGTTTGTGCGAGTGCGGATCTCGTGAGGATTCGGATCGCGGGGACGGAAGTTGTTGGTTTCATCATGGCGGCTCAACGGCTTCCATCTTCCCGAGAAGCTCGGCAGGATGAAAGAATCGGGCAGAGGAGTGCAAAAGCGAATTCTCAGCCACTCGACAAACCGTTTCTTCAAGAAGGCAAATTGACGCTTCCCTTGCCAGCAACATTTCGGCATCTTGCGCGACACCGCCCTCGGCAGAATTCGAGGTGGGGATCGGCGCCAGGCCACAACAGGCCTAGCGGATCCATTATGCCACTTTACCGCATCGCCAATGCCCGAAGAGCGTCTCCTTAATAATTATTCCAACATTAGGATTGTGCTGCGTCTTCTCTCATTCCTCGCTTGTCACGGTCACTGCATAATCGGGCAGATTCGAGAGAGCGAATCCCAGGAAGATCGGAAACGCCTTGGTCGGATTCGCGTCAAGTCGCCAGCACCGCCCGCCACGATGAGCGCCCTCGCGTCCAAGCAGCAGTCGCTCAAGATCTTTGAGAAGCTGAAGACGAAGCCAGCGAACAAGGTGCGGAACCATGATCGTGATGGTCACTCTGGGTACCGAGACTGACGCGCGCCATTGGCCTCCTAGATATGCTTCGACTGCGGACAGAAGAACCCTACATGGACGTCCGTCCCCTTTGGCATCTACCTGTGCCTCGACTGCTCCTCTAACCACCGCAATCTGGGTGTTCACATCTCCTTTGTGCGGTCGACGAACCTCGATCGTATGTAACCCAGATGACAACTCGCGCTATCCTCTCGAGATAGATCTAACACATGCCTTGTCTAGAGTGGCAATGGGATCAACTCCGAGTAATGAAGGTTGGCGGTAACGAATCCGCGACCAAGTTCTTCCAGCAGAACGGAGGCACCGCGGCATTGAACAGCAAAGATCCCAAGACCAAATACCAGTCCAACGCAGCCACCAAGTACAAGGAGGAGCTGAAGCGACGCGCCGCGCGTGACGCTCTCGAGTATGCCAAAACCGAGCCACTCCGATTGCAACATCTCTAACCTTGGATGCTAGATACCCCGAAGAAGTCGTGATTGAAGCCGTCGAGGGAGATGGTAGCTTCACTCCCGCCGGAGAGCCAGATGACGATTTCTTCTCATCCTGGGACAAGCCCACAATCAAGAAGCCGACACCTCCCGTATCACGAAATGCGACACCCCCCGTCGTCGGCCGCACACCTTCTCCATTCCTCAACGCTGGCAACAAGGACGTGCCCCGTGCGGCGTCACCTCTATCGAAGACCGACTCCGCCGAGACGAAGCCTGCGGCCAGCCGAATCACCACATCCGCCGCGCTGCGCAAAACGACCACGACGGGCGGTGCCAAGAAGACCAACATTCTCGGTGCGAAGAAGGTGCAGAAGCTGGGCGTCAAGAAGGTCACCGGCGACTTCATCGACTTTGACGAGGCGGAGAAGAAGGCCAAGGAGGAGGCTGAGCGTATCGCCAAGCTGGGATATGATCCCGAAGCTGAGGAGGAGCCGGCGGCGAAGGTCAGCGCCAGTTCATCTGCCGCCGCCATCATTTCGCCAACCCCCATCAGCCCAGCGCCCAGCTCTCACACAAGGCAAAAGTCGAACGCCGAGATGGAGCGGCTGGGCATGGGTATTGGGCGACTCGGGTTTGGCCAGATTGGTGGTGCCAAGGCCGCTGCTTCTGCTTCAGCAAAGAAGAATGCCGGTGGCTTCGGCTCCGTGGGACCTGTGAAAGCAACTGCTGCCGGTGAGTGTCCTTGTGTGCCTCAACAAATCCTCGTGAAGCTAACGATTGTCTGTAGACGACTCCGAATCGTTTGCCCGCAGCAAATTTGGCTCTCAAAAGGCCATTTCTTCCGACGAGTATTTCGGCAAGGGCGCCTACGATCCCAATGCTCAGGCCGAAGCCAAGACGCGGCTCCAGGGCTTCGAGGGAGCTACGGCCATCTCTTCGAACGCCTACTTTGGTCGGGAAGAGGAAGAGGAGGTTGAGGACTATGGCGACCTCGAGTCGGCTGCCAAGGACTTTGTGCGCAAGTTTGGAATCACGGCTGCTGATGATTTGGAAAACTTGACCAATGTGATTGGCGAGGGTGCCAGCAAGCTGCAGAGCGCCATCCGGGCGTATCTCGACAATTAGAAGAGCTGTCAAGCAGTCTTCTTCTTCGTTGTGATTATGGGCACATTGAGTCAGCACCTTGCGGTCTTGGATGGCAAAAAGGGCACTGTCGTAAATGGACGCAACGGAAGAGGTGACGGGGGGTTGTAACGCTTATGGGAGGGATTCACAGGCCGGTACGGAGTATTCCGAGATGGTGTTGGAAGGGGAACTTTATATGAGACTGGCGCAAATTGTTAATGTGAAAAGTGACTGGCATGAATAGACGGGAGTCTTGCCTCTGCCTTTTTTCCTTTTTTCTTTTTGTTGGTAATAAACAAGATATACTATTCAACTCTTTCCTTGGTTATTGCAAGTGACAGTTTGGCAGAATCATATACTCTGCTTGATGGATTGTGTGGTACATTTAGATTGCACTTTATTTCGACCTTTATGTGCTATGTTCTACATGACATGACGGACATGAAAATCTTACAAAAAAAAAAAAAAAAACAACAACCGGGCTTCAGATCCAAGAACCCAAACAAACTAGGAGAAACACACTCATACTATTCTTACAGCTTAGACGAAGGACCAACAAGCATGCTGTTGCCCTTCCTCAACCAAGCAACGGCATCAGAGACGAACTCATCCACCACCGCCTTGGCGGGCTTCTGCTCGTTGACGACGGCAGCGGCCTTGCCCATCAAGAAGGGGCGGAACTGCTCCAGGGGGTCGTCATCCTCGTCGTCGTTGGCGCTCGTCTGGATGCCCTCAATCTTGGGCTTCTCGCCGCCGTTGAGGACCTTGTCCAGGTCGGCCTCGTAGGGGATGACGCCCTTTGCGGCGAGCTCCTTCATCTCCTGCTGGCGGTTGGTCTCCCAGTCGTTGATGTAGGCGTTGTTGCGCACGCGCATGGGCCTGCCGGTGAAGATGATGGTGCGGACGTTGTCGTCGTGGCCGGCGGTGCGGACGGCCTCCTTGTGCGACTTGGGCGCGCCGGCCTCGTCCGTCAGGATGAAGCGCGTGCCGACCCAGACGGCGCTGGCGCCCATCATCAGGGCCGCGGCCAGCAGCTGGCCGTTGTGGATGCCGCCGGCGGCGATGACCTGGACGGGCCCGCCGGTCAGGGGCGACTTGTGCTTGCTGCAGATGTCGACGACGGCGGGGATGAGGACGGTGGTGGGGATGTCGCCCGTGTGGCCGCCGCCCTCGCCGCCCTGGGCGCAGATGATGTCGACGCCGACGTCGATGCACTTCTGGACATGCTTGACGTGGCCAATCATGTTCATGTACAGGATGCCGGCCTTGTGCAGCTTGTCGACGATGGCCTTGGGGGGAACGCCGACGGCGGAGACGAAGAGCTTGGCGCCGGACTCGATGATGATGTCGGTGAGCTCGTTGAGCTTGCCCTTGGTGTAGTCATAGCTGGAGGAAAGTTTCAAATGTCAGTCATTTTTTTTTTGCCTGTGACGATCTCGGTTCCGTGTGGGTAGCGTGGTTCATCACGAGCATGTGATTACTTCTTCCTCCGAGGGAAGAGGGGCGCGGGCTCGGCTTACTTGGTCTTACGGGCGCTGCCACCGACCTGGGGGATAAGCAGGTCGACGCCGAAGGGGGCGTTCTTGTCGTTGAGGTAGCTCTTGAGCTCGGCAATCTGCTCCTTGAGCATCTCGGGGGTGTAGCCGACACCACCAATGACGCCCATGCCGCCGGCATTGGTGACGGCCGCGGCCAGCTTGGGGCCGGCGGCCACGTTCATGCCGGCCAGCAGGATGGGGTGGTTGATCTTGAAGAGATCGGTGATGGGCGTTCGAATCTGCTCTGTTTTGCATTGTTAGCTGCCTGGTTTCAAGACGCAGAACCGAGCCAAGGTTCGAGAGAGTCGGAGCTGGTTTGGCACAAAACCGGACGCGACTACTATCACGAGCAGGGAAACTTACGAGGGGAAGCCATTGTGACGGGTGATTCTGCAACAACCGGATTGGGTATCAAAGGAGAAACGGACTGCAGCGACAGGAGGAGGAGGAGAGGAGAGAAGTGGTATGGTGGAGGAGAGGAAAAGAAGCAAAGGGAGCAGACGACGCAGTTAATAATGAGATTTTAGAATCTGATGAGCCGAGAGGGGAGCGTCGGAGGCAGATGCGGTTTCCAAGCATGGCCGTCAGTTGACCCTGACGAGCCGAGGCTTGCGTGAGCCGCTACGGCCGGAGACGGCTTAGCGCCGTGATGGTCGCTTGTGGAGCTCTGGGGAAAGATGCCGAGGTGTAGGCTTAGTCAGCAGCCGAATCTGGAGAAGACGGATGAGAATGAGGGTGAAGATGAAGAGGAAGCGCATCTTCTCTTTCCAGTATCATCATCTGTTGTTGGTTCTCATTGAGGCTGAAGATGTACTTGAGCGCTGGCATGAGTCCGTTTGAGCACATGTGAATTCGTGTGAGCACATGTGAATTCTCAACTATCCAATGACCGCTGTTTCACATCACAAATGAAATACGGGTACATCTCACTGCTGACAAGCCTCAAATCGCGGCTCAGCATGATGTGATTTAGAAGTAACCAGCAGCCGCCGTGAGAAGCCGAACGATTGCGGAGGCTGTTTCAATTGCACGATCCCCCAGATTGCGGAGATGTTTGATTGAACCACCGGCAGCTAAATGGCCAACCGAGGCAACCATTTCCCCAGATGCTAGGCTGGCGTCTCTCTGTGTCTCTTTCTGGAAGCACGAGCGGAACAGGATGCATGAAGATGGTGGTGACCCACTTTGCAGGGTAGATGGATCTGATATCAGAAAATCTCGACCTCGAGAGGATCTGATACCGTAAGCTTCAGCTTCAGAATATTCACCGCAACGCCTCCATCGGGTCTCTCATCGCAATTCCTCGACTGCATATAGAAGAGATGAGGTTCTGTTTGCATCATGGCTCCATAAAACAGGGCCTGCGCAGCTCTGGGGCGCGCAGCTTCCACTCATCGTCACGATGCTTCCCGTCCACACAATCCCTCTTCACCACCATCATCCATCGACCGCGATCTCGAGCTTCAAGGGAAGGCTCGTCGCCGCACGCATGTGAAACCGTGCAGACTCGCTCTCACTCCGGATGTGGTTGCCGCCCGGCCGCGAGCCAGACGAAAACCGCCTACATCGCTCTAGGAAGCAACCTCGGAGATCGCATATCGGAGATTGAAAAGGCATGCAATGAGATGAACAGGCGGGGCATCCGCGTCAAGCGGACAAGCAGTCTCTGGGAAACCGAGCCCATGTATGTGACGGATCAGGACCGCTTCATCAATGGGGCCTGCGAGGTGGGCAATGCTCCAACTCCGAAGCCACTAGAGGAACACTTGCTTACAACGTACCATGGAGGTTGACAGGTTGAGACTGAGCTGGAACCTCTAGCGCTGCTTGATGAGCTACAAGCCATTGAGCGGGACATGGGCCGTAAGAAGCTGATTGACAAAGGTCCGCGGAACATTGACCTGGACATTTTGATCTATGGCGATGAAAAGGTTGAGAATGAGAGACTCAACGTGCCTCACATCGGCATACCCGAGCGAGAGTTTGTCTTGCGGCCTTTGGCAGAGTGAGAGGGACCATTCCGAATGACGAGATTACACAGAACTGACTTTGGTTTGCTAGATTGATACCGTCAAAACCACTCTATGCATCGCAGCCGTGGAAACTCGTTCAAGATTATCTTAATGACCTCGCTCCTGGCGAACGTCTATCGTCCATTACCCCGATATCATCCACGCTACCACCACTTACACCCCTCGTACACACCAGAAAGACCAACGTCATGGGCATCTTGAACATGACGCCTGATTCCTTTTCCGACGGCGGCCGTAACAACCTCGAAAGCCTGTCCAACACCGTCAAAGACCTAGTTCGCAGTGGAGCCTCCATCATAGACGTGGGCGGCCAGTCAACCGCTCCCGGCCGCCCCGAGGTAACGGCAGAAGAAGAAATCGCCCGAGTGGTGCCCGCCATCGAGCTCGTACGATCCATGCCGGAAACCCGCCATGTTGCCATCAGCGTCGACACCTACCGCGCCTCGGTCGCCGAAAGGGCCATCGCCGTGGGAGCCGACATTGTCAACGACGTCTCCGCCGGGATGCTGGACGCCGAGATGCTCCCGACCGTCGGAAGGCTGGGCAAGACGATTTGCCTGATGCACATGCGCGGCAACCCGCAGACCATGACGAAGCTCACCTCGTATCCAGACGGCCTGGTGCCGACCGTTGCCGCCGAGCTTCTCGCCCGGGTGGCCGCAGCCGAGGCAGCAGGCATCCGAAGATGGCGCATCATCCTCGATCCGGGCATCGGATTCGCCAAGACGGCGGCTCAGAACTTGGAGCTGCTGCGGCGCCTGGAGGAGCTCCGGGCGTGGCCTGGGTTGCAGGGCCTGCCATGGCTTGTTGGGACGAGCCGGAAGAGCTTCATTGGCAAGATCACGGGCGTGGAAGAGGCGTCGCAGAGGGTTTGGGGGACAGCGGCCACGGTGGCAGCGGCGGTCCAGGGGGGAGCGGATGTCATACGGGTTCACGATGTCCGCGAGATGGCTTTGGTGGCTACCATGTCGGATGCCATCTGGAGGGCTTGAGGCTGAAAAGCGTCTCGACCGATTACGGGACGGAGCCCTTTCATCATCTGCATTGTGGCTACTCTGCTCTTTCGCCCCTGTACCATTGGCGTCTCTCCTTCATCTCTCTCCTCCCAATTTCAGTCTTCTGCTCTCACTCCGCCTCATTTCGCACCCCTCTCCACTCTCCTACATCCTCTACTACCCACCGGCCCCTTGGGTCAGATACGAAAAGAATTCCAAGCTGGAAATGACGCAAGACGGATACCAAGCCAGCTGAGCACGCCTTGATAGCTGGGCAGCAGCAGGCTGGAGAGAATGCTCCAGACCATTTAAACCTGAGGTATCTCGCATCATCTCCACAGGGCCTCTCGACCCGGCCTCATTTCTCTTGCTATTCCTGTCCAAACGGGCAAAATACCTGGCCGGCCTCACCGAACAGCCCGAAGACTCTACCAGTCGCGTCCTTTTCGGACACTTTTGCGAAACCCGAATCCTTCCCTCTCATCTTCCTTCTTCCGGGGGTGGGTGGCCACCTCGATCCCAGGCCTGTGTGACAACACAGCAAAAGAGGGCAACTTGCAAAGAGCTCATCCTCTTTACATACTTGCATAACAAAGATGCACCGTCGATCACCGGTGTAGGCCTGCAGTTTGCGCCACCCCAGATACGAGAGCTTATTAGCTGGGACGCATCGTTTCTTTCGAAAGTTGTGTGTTGTTTGTTTCGTCGGGGGGCTGCGGCCAGTATCACCTAGATTTCGTGTCACCCTCGTGTTGGGCCGGAATCGTATGCCGGTGATGCTCGATGCGTGCGTTGTCTCTCATCGGCCTTCTCTCATTCTCGTTCTCCTCTTCTTCTTCTTTGTTTCTTTGTATGGAATCGTATGTGTGAGAGAGCCAGACGTTACACATGGCGCCATCTAACAGCAGCAACCACACCTCCCACGGCGTACAAGATTCGCTTTGAAAAATAGAAGGGAGAAAAGGAACCCTAGGAACCCCAGCACAGCCATCAAGCGAAAACAGCCATTGCCAAGATGCTTCTCTGTATTCTCTGTACAGCTACATAGCCACTACCGGCAGCTACAACAAAGATACTTTGCACAGAGACCCCTTCCCGCCCTTCGTATGATACCCCTTCCTCGCTCCCCAGCCTTCACCAGCCGGAACATGCAAGGTTGGCATGCAGGGTCGCAACACGTGGATTCGGGTTACCCAACGGTAGGGTTGCAACAAGCGAGTCAGGCTATGCTACAGGTGTGTGTGGTATCTTTTCGGATGAAAGCCAAAAGTCGAGCGGACCGAGTACCGAAGAGGAGATTCTACGTACTGGGAGAAGAGTGGGAGTTGCGTATGCAAGAGAGGGAGGCGAGTGAAGCGAGTTTCCTTGCAGAGGTGCATTAGGCAATTGTGGACAATAGTATGAGGAATTGGCGCACCGCCGCAAGAACAAATGTGCTTACTGACAGACATCTTACTTGGTGCTTGTTCACTGCTGTTGTTTCTCTGCTCGTTATCTCTGACGCTTATGATCGTTACCGCACCACACACACCATGCTCTGAAATCTCCGTAGACCAGCTGCTGTGAAACTTGAACTCGCGGGCGGACGTAACAACAGAAAGGCACTCACTCGTAGGGCTGATCCATCGAAAACCACACAGCCGTAGTTAGGGGTTTAGGAGAAAAAAAAAAAAAAAACAAAGATGAGATGAGATGGCGGATTCCTTGAGCGTCAGTGTCAGCGCGGGCAAAAGATCTCACCGGCGCTTAAAGGGGGCTGAGACGTGGGCGGCGGCTCGAGGCCTACGGCACATGGGTAATAGACTTGCGGTTGATTTTTTTGTGGTCTTGCTTACCTCCTCCGGACTATCTATTGCATCGTTAGATATCCTGAGAGCGGCGTGAGTCTAGACCTTGAGATGTTTGGGGCGATTGGTGTGCGAGACAGGTTCCTGATTACATAGGATTCGAGCCTAGGACGAGCCTCTTCACCAGCCAGCCAACAAGCCTCCGCTATGTATATACACCGTACAATCAGCATATTACAACCCGTCTTTTCATAGGTCAACTCTCAATTCTGTAGTTCTTCCCTTCGATGGCGACTTGCAATCGTTCCGCGCCCGAATTCACGCTCTCGTCTCTCTCAATTTCCTCCCGGATCCCAACCACGACTCCCCCGGATTAAACCTCCGCCCTTCTCAGGACCCCGGTTTGGCCGTGCACCCCTGAAATGTCACTCTGTGCGCAAGTGGACATGATGCGCAAATGGTTCAGCCTAGAGCATGCAGGCATGGATGTCAATGTAAGTGTGTGTATGTAGGTATGTGTGAGTGTACGCGAGCGTGTGAATTTCATATAGGCTCTGAAAATCGTACTGATGCATGGCGTCCGTCGTAGCCCTGGGTTGTTGCTCAGCGGGCAGATCCTCGCAGGATTCTAGATCAGCCTCTTTCTGCCTTGTTTATTTATCCTTCCTATTCCCTCACTTGTTTTCTCCCAGCAGGGGAGGGGTGTGTCCTAGATGGAGTCATCAATATCACGACGTGACGCCACAGGCGTGGGGGCTCTCACCAAATCGAGGCCTGAACAATCTCATATGCTAGGTAGGGAGGAAATGGGCTGAGGGGGGGGTGAATGCACGTAGCAAGAAAGTTGAGTACAAAAGATACATACGGGTTCAAAACATCATGCCTTATTGTACTCCTTCGTACTCCAGGTCGACAAACCCTTCAAAGAGCCCATCATCTGTTCCTCCTGGCACCCCCTTCTGCAAATCATATGGACAAACGAACCACACTCACCGGAGTATTTCCATCTTCTCGCACGTTGTCTCCTACAACGCGTGAACCTCTTCTGGTAACACCGATCGCGCCGGAAAGCTGCAACCGACCGCATCGGGACTTTTGGGGAGGGGACAGGGAAGATTCTTCTCAGCAAGCTCGACGTGACCGTCTTATTGCCACGACCACGAACATTGCGGCGCACAATCGCTGAGCTGAGGCACAGCGTAAACACGAAAGACATTTCCCAATCTCGGAAAAAGTGACAACCTTATCTTAGTCCCTGTTCGCTCAGCAGCCCCCCTCGCGTGGCCTTGTATGCGCTCTCTTCTCCCTTATTTCCCACAATCAGGTTCTAGTCCTCTGACCAGGTTCTTCCGGACGTCAAAATGGGACGGGCCGGAATATGCATCCAGGGGACGAGATCATGCCGTGCAGCATCAGTTCAAGGTCGTGTCGCTCAAGTTTCGTCCGAGTCTAAGGGCCAGTTGCTGTTGCTTCACGCGGCGCGCTTGGCGGCAACTCTGCTGCCCCAGCTTGTGATCACCGCTAAAACCCTCCTCTTAATATGCTTCTCGTCCGTGTAACGGAACGAAGGGAGCCGCTGAGGAATCTCTTCTATCGTCTCGATGGAAAGTTGGACCGATGCCGATGGGTGTTGTTCCTAACATGATGCCTTTCTCCTGTGTTAGATGGGCATCAACCCTCTCAATCATCCAATATGCACAATGGCCGACTTGCATTCTTGAACAGCCACTTCTTGTCAGAGCGGATAAAGACCATGCTGCGGACGGCAAGATATGGCCGAGTTACACCTCATACCTGTCGTAGCTTCGAGCGTTTAAGCAGTGTCTCGCCAAAGTATCATGGCCGCTGCCCGGTGTATACGCGCCGTATCAGACAACGCACACGGCATTTGAGGCGCAAGGAAAGGAGAAAAGAAGAAGAGACCGCGGGGGAGTGCCAGAGATGACTCGATCGATCGCAAGGGTTCGTCTCCTCGACTGCACGCGTACAACTAACTGCATGGGGCAAGGCGAGTGAGTTGTCCAGCGCTTAAACACAAACAAACAAAGAAAAGACGATGCTCGATATGGGGGGAGGACGCAGTACCACCGAGTGTCTCCGCCGAGGAGACAACATCTCTGAACCATGGTTTGGCAAGCGAAATGGTTGTCCTTTGTTTGCCTCTCTGCTCACCCGCGCTCTGTCTCTCTCTCTCTCCTTCAGCTGCATGCTCATTCTCCGTGTGGCTTAGTAGGAAGAGGGTACTCATCGTCCCCAAGTAGTATCAAGCCTGTCAAGAGCACAGCATGATCCGGCCGAATCCTACACATCTTTCGATCCCTGCATCCTATCAGATGCAGTATGTTTCCGAGTTACCAATCCGTCTGGTATAAAAGTCTCCGAGGGAACAGAGTGTGTGCGCAGTAAAATAAACAGAGAGGATAAAAACACACGATTCGGCTGGAGCCACGGACGCCACGTTTATAGTGCTGGCAGCAAGCAAAGAAGCAAGATGCAGCAAAGTAGCATCTTCCTGGTCCAGTAGGATTCTTGTTGACGCCATTCTTGATCGCCAGTAAGATGCAGATACGTTTCTAAAGAGACACTTTCGCCGCCTCAATCTCACCGTGAGTCTTTGTAGACGGACCATGTTCGGATCTCGTTGACCCGGAACGAACAGTGCGTCGACAGGTCGCGGGCATGGGTACCGTGTGTACCTTATATAGCATAAAATATCACACTTACGAGTGCGTGAAAGAAACGCCACAGCTCAAGAAGGATCTCCTTCAGAGTCATTCCTTGCCTCCCGCAGAAAGAGGAAAGCGAAATGACCAAGCTTGTATATAACTTTGTGAATGTGAAAAGCCACCTCATGGGCGGCCGACAACATGTCGCCTCTGCGCCGGCATCGTCACCGTGCATCCGCCAGAAATCAAAGGAAGGGGTCAAGTACCCGCCCCGCGGCTCTTTATTGCTGTCTGACTGGTCGTGGGCATTCGTCGCTCGCTTGTGGCTTCGGCTGATGGAACGGCGGCAGACGCCATGCTTGGACTTTTGCATCAATAGCGTGTAGCTTTGACGGAAATCACGAAACAGCCACGAGGAAGCCTCGCGCTTGGCTGGTTGTGGACTGCATCTGCATGTTATGTTGCGTTAGCATAATGTATGTGTTTATACGCTGCCCCCCTTTTTGTGTGCCTTTCGGTGGCCCCGGAGCCAAGCTCGTTCAAAACTGCTGCGAGCACTGTTGTTTTGCCGTCCATGAAAAGGAAAGACAACCCGAATCTCACCGAGAGGGGGTAACCTCCAACATTCCAGTGAGAGTAAGAAATCCGGCTGTGGCAATATCGTTTAGGACGGGTTGGGACAACGATGCCCTCTCCCAAGGGCCCTGAGTGGCGGTCATCCAGCAGGCACAGCGAGATTATACCGTGAAATTATTATGTTGCATTCTCATAAAATAGGATTGAACCGTTTGAAGGAAAAGAACAGAGATCCCATGCGAGAGAGTAAGAGACGCGCAGACCGGCCGTGGTGGCACACAGATATGGAGTGTTGCTCGGCCAATGCGAAGCCCTGCTTCTGCCAATATGCATGGCTCCCCTGCTTTGATTTTCATCAGACCCTGGTACCCGGTGTGATTCGCGAAAGTCTGCAGGATCTCACAGCAAGCCGCAACATCGGCGGATTTGTCTCGGGTGCATCGAAACAGCAATATGTCAAAGAATGGACAACGCCAAACAAGCAGCAACAGCGGACGTTCGAAAGGGGGGAAGTAAAAGCAATTGAGTCCAAACGATAAATATCGTCAAGAAGAGAAGGAGGAAAAGACGAAGAGATGCCCCGGCCGACAATCTCGAAGCCCTGGCACTCTTTGCGTCATTTCGAAGTGCAAAAAAAAAAAAAAAAAAAAAAAAAAAAAAAAAAAAAAAAAAAAAAAAAAAAAAAAAAAAAAAAAAAAAAAAAAAAAAAAAAAAAAAAAAAAAAAAAAAAAAAAAAAAAAAAAAAAAAAAAAAAAAAAAAAAAAAAAAAAAAAAAAAAAAAAAAAAAAAAAAAAAAAAAAAAAAAAAAAAAAAAAAAAAAAAAAAAAAAAAAAAAAAAAAAAAAAAAAAAAAAAAAAAAAAAAAAAAAAAAAAAAAGAAGAGGAAGAAGAAGAAGAAGAAGAACGGCCGTTCACACAACACGAAGTGGAAAGAAAAGGAGGACCAAAGGTAGGTATAAGTAGATTGATCAAAACAGCCAAGAATTACATGGGAAAAACGACCATAGTAACAAAGGATAGAATGAAAAGAAAAGAAGGAGAGTGAAAGAGAGGAAACGATAACAAAAGAAAGGACAATCTGAGAGAGTGCATCGTGGAATCCCGAGTCCTCGCACCATCGTCATTCCCAGTCCTGCTGTCCCAAGCGTTGCCGCCGATTTCCAGCCCATAAGGTCAAACCCACCTCGGCCACCCAACAGCCAAGGCGAGATGCTAGAAGCATGACTCTATTTCCAAGCAAATAACGATTTCTTTTCCCACAGGCCGTAGCATTCATGCATGTGTCCTGGAATGCCGCAGCGATGCAGCTATCGACATGAGCCCTGCGGCCTTTCCAGTCACGTATAGTTCCGTGTTAACTCCCATGTTGTTTCCTGATCCCAAGCCCATAATCCAAATCAAATGTCGCTTTTGATCGCCTGATCCCTAAATCATTCTTTGCAGCAGTTTCTTCCCGTAACTCTTTTTGCCGAGCAAATGCGCTTTGTTCTTTTTCTCTTTCGTCTTCCTGTCACCAAATGAACCCAAATGCTGCAGAACCATTGTGCACTCCATTCCCTGTAGCGCCACATTCACAATGTCAAGCTTGTGCTAGGGGAAGACAAGATAGTAGGGTAGTAACCGCCCGAGGTAGTTCTTCCTTCGAACGGTCCCGGCGGGCGACGATTCTCCAGCGGCGGCTGGAAAACGCGAGGCGTCATGTCATACTCGCTCTTCACCTTGGTGTCAGTAGACGATTGCGCCGGCGGAGTCTCTTGGTCGTTGCGCGAGGCAAACATCTCAAGAGGTCGCGACTGTGAGCCATCATACATGGACCCGGGGTAGTATAAGTAGCCCTTGTTGTTACCAATCGACTTGTCATCCTCGGAAGACATGGTGTTTTCGGCGGGAACGTCATGGCTCCTGGGTGTCCCGTACACCGAGCCCCTAGGGTCGTAGGAACTAGTGTACGTGCTGCCTCCCCCGAGGAGACTCGAATGAGAAAAGTCGGAGATTCCCAAGGCCCCGTAGCTCCCCAGCGTCCCGGAAGAACCTCCAGGACCGCCGCTGTGGCTGCGTCGTTTTTCATTCTGGTAATGGCCGGGGGAGCGGCCACGGACAATCATCTTCTCCGACTTTCTGTACGCAATCTTGACAAACTTGTCGGGGGTAGACGAGCCAAGGTCAGCCCACAGCTCGACCATGAGATGGTAGTATTGCTGCGCAGCCCGCCGTTTGCCATTGTTCTGGGTGGCCTGCTTGAACTGGATGCGTTCAAACGTATGCTCAGTCGGAGGTTGGCCGCCCCCCTGGCCGCTGTAGCCATCTTGGTACACTGCCCTGGCACCGGATGCGCTCGAGTTGTCGTTGTACATGCCAACATGGTGCGACGGTACCGAGTTCTTGGGCAGCAGCAGAACCTTTTCGGGTTTGGACGTGGGTCCTTTGTCTCTCTTGGGGGTGTGCTGGACAAGCTCGATGGTCTGCTGGTCATTGTCCGCCACGACGGCAGATATTGACATGTAGAGCCCGTAGACTTGGTAGGGTTGGGATGACCCTTGGGGGACAAAGTGCACGATAGTGCTGGGATAGTGCGGATGCAGCGAATATGAGCACGCGCAGGTCATGTAGTTGCGGCGGTAGCAAGTCCACTCGCCCTCGGCCAGGAAGAACCCTTTGTCGACTGTGCCCGTGATATCGACCTTGATGGGCGTCCCGTTCTCATACTGGAGAGAGCCGGACGTCTGGACGGACATGAGGGGAGGCACTGCAGTTGCGGAGGGTCTGTTTTGAAACTGGCCAGCGTCCATCCTCCCGGCCGGGGCGACATAGGAGTTGAGTGGGCTATGGTCTGGCGACAGTGGCACGCGGCGCATATGCACACCCGGAAATGACGGAGACCTGACAGGGTGCTCCGAAGCCCTCCGAAATGAGGGCGTGGTGGTAGAGTATTGCTCTCTGGTGCTTACTTGCGCTGCCAGATGCGGCAATACAGTGTTGCGGTGCTGCTGATGAGCCTGCGCCATACCAGTTGAGGGCGCGGTGCTGTTGTAGCTGCATCAGCTGTTAAAAAAATTGGTCAAGTATACTTCGTATAGTAATACGATTTATCCCCGGCAGCGATCCTTTGCGCGCATCACCGCCGCCGCTGCCATGTCGTGCACCTAGGGGTCTCTGGAACCACTTACTTGGAGTTCAGGCGAGACCTGACATCTAAGCCTTGGAATACTTGAGACACCGGCTGGTAGAAGGCACCGCTGTCTTGAGAGTACTGTGTGGTTGCCGCGAGAGCCGTAGGGTGGTAGATGCTTAGAAGCGCCGGGGGTTGCGAAGGCTCTATTGCCAGAGCCGACGCGTTGGCTTCTTGCGTATACCTGACGTTTGCCGTTAGGGACACGATGTTCAACGACAAGATTTGAGAGGAATAGAAGATGAAGAGGAGGAGGAAGGGGCCTTTTTTTTTTTCTTTAAACATATAACGAAATGGCAGGGTTATTGACAAAGGGCACAAGGGAAGAGAGGGCAACAGAGCAAATGGTGCAAAAGAAGAGGCCTATTGATGAACCAGCAGGTCGAGTAATACAACCAGGCCAGAAGGTCTGGTTATACCTGCTGCCAGCATGGATGGTAGCACAGGCCCAATGCACGACTCCATATCGAGCGGCAGAGGACGTCCTATGTGAGCACAAGTCTTAGGTGCAACCTCGAGTGCCAGACCAGAGGCCCGCGGGCTCCATCGCAGGTAATCTAAGTGAGGACAAGATTTTCCGGATGGGCAGCGGTTCTAAAGCCGGGGCAGTCTGGGTGGACCAACAAGGGACGATGACAAGATGTGGGTGTGTGGTAGGCAAGACTCACCTCATGTCGCCTGGCTGGGAGTTTATATCGAGATAATCCAGCTCTGCGCAAGCTGGTGACGAAGAGTCGTAATCCTAGAGCATGAAGAACCATTAGCATCCAATTCTAGATCAGGTATCCAGATATATGCACATATATAGACGTTTTCCTCGAGGTACGATGCAAGCGGGTGAGAGGGGGGAAAGATCTGGGGCCAGGCTTTGGAGTTTGTTTCTGATGCGATGCCGCATTCCCATCAGCTACAAGCAGAGCATCCTCGAAAACATGATAAATGGCTATTGCGTAGAGGCCTAGGGGCGATAGAAACGATACATTAGTAACCATACTCCTGGCATTGAAACGACGACATTGGATCAGAGAGAGAGAGAGAAGGGGGGTGGGAGGGGGGTGCGGGTGGGTGCGTTGGTGGCACAGCTTTCGAAGCGCAAGGTACGAGTACAGGATGGGTACTTTGAGATACTTCTCAGTCTCCGTGCAGTACTCGGAAGCTGTGCAATGGCAGTGAAAAAAACACATCGGAAGCAGGATGCCAGGCAGTGCTGGGGGGACGTGGATGGGGCTGGCTGGTTACACAGAACAGAAACCAGTCGTGGGAGGGAGGGGGAGTCTGCATCTGATTTGTGTCTTGTGCATACGGTATGGTGCCGAAATCAAAGATCTTACGACAAGTGATAGCGATGTCGAGCATCTCTTTGCACGCCCCTCCTCTTTACATCCTTGACAGCCTTGACAAGGGTGCGCAGAATGCGGCGCCGCACATGGGTAAAATAGCAGCAACTCTGACAGGGGAGCGAACCTATGACAAAAGAACTGCATACCCAGTTGGACGTACCTCGTCATGAAATAAGCTGCCATCTCGGCTCGTGTACGCCGGTGATAGCACGTCCATCTTTGTTATCTTGGAAATGGCAAATCGCCAGCAGTTGAAGCTCGGCTTCGCCAGTCTGTCACAGTGATTTGCTGCTCGGGGTACGAAGGGCCTTGAACAAGAAAAGAACGGGGAGAGAAGAAAACGAGAGCAAGAGATTGGGATACCTTTTGCTGCTGAGAATGCATACGTTGTGTTTTCTGGCGGAAATGGATCACCGCGAACCAAGGCCAGAATTCGGATGAGAAGGCTGAAGGAATGTGAAAGTGGTCGTAGTGGAGGCGAGATTGAATCAGCAACAGCCGGGCAGCCTGAGCTCCTGAGAACGGTTGCTGCCAATAAGAAGTGAGATGGATCGTATCCTTGTCGGAAGGCTTTTCACTCGATCCTTCATGTATGTCGTCGGCGAGCCTCAGAAGATCGATCCTTCGATTTATGTCTCTGTCGATAACGGACCGGTCAGCCTTCTAACATTGCTACGAGAAGAGGACAGAGATGATTAGCAACAGATCTCCCAAGGAATTCAGAGACAATGCTAATATTTGCAAGGTAAATCGGCGACTTGGAAACGATGAGAGGCACTCACCAGCTGGCAATCAGATAATATCAAGCGACAAGCAGAGGAAAGAAGTTGTCAAAAGCACGACTCGAGAGAGGAAATGCTCTCGTGATTAGCCTCTTGCGCCAATGGCATCAGGCTTCCGCCGGTGAGTTCGCCGTATTGCCATATACAGGTAGTAGAAGCCCATCTCAGCAGATACTGTCACAGCTGCGTGGATGTTGTCAATCCATTCAGCTGGCCGGTGCCGCGGCGTTGATATGCAAGAGTGGCTGCCATTGCCATGCAGTCACTAGAGAAGAAAGAAAAAAAAGGTGGTAAAGGAAAAGACTCACCTGCTGTCAGTCTCCTATCTCAGGATGGTCGATGGATGTGGCAAGCTCGTTGGCTACCGCTGCTTGTTGTAGAGGTGCCCTATTCGTTCACGAAGTTGTATGAATGGAGGCGACAGTGCTGAAGGTGGTTGAGTGAGGATAAACGACAGTGAATCGGGGGGGGGGGGGGGGGAAGTGCCCCGATGTAATCGAGATGGAGACGGCTACAGGTGATTCGACAACGGTGAATCCAACACAAGAGGTGATGTGAACAGGACAGCCGCTGCGAGGTAGTTGACGAATGCCACAATATGAAAAGGAAGAGGAAGGGGAGACGAGTCAGGATGAGCGTTCTCAAGGTTTTATAAAGGCAGCTCGGAAGGGCTCGAATAGAGAGTCCGGGTTTGGAGACTGGATTAGGCTGGGCAGCTTAAAGTAGGCTTTTATCGTGTGGCTGCTGAGACAGGGTCTAAGGACTCAACTGGAAATGGTGTGGAGAGATGAAAAGACAGGCCCTTTCTCTCCCCTCCCCCTAATCTCCCTCATTGTCTCCTGGCTCTTCCAAGGCGTCTATATCAGAACGTCGACTTGGCCTGGGCGAAGCGGGTGGTGTATGTACAAGCTGTGGATCTTGATAAAGCATATGACTGGCTATCGTGGGGATAAAATGTCCTTGAAGGAGCTCACTGGCCGCGTGAAGCTAAGGGGTTTCTCAGTTACAGGACAAAGCAAGAAGCCGCGGGAGTCGGAGAGCCATGCCCAAGGAGCTTCACGCACCTCGCGACCCCAGCCAAACAGAGACTCTGAATCTCGTCGCGGAACCGGGGAAGCGACCCGTTCCTACTACAGAGAGCATAACTTGGCCGTCGACCTCATTTGCGATCAGGTCATGTAGGAAATGGGGGTGCGTGCTACACAATCCCGGAAGCCGAAGCAATTCGCTTCCATGGCCTCAGAATAGGCGGTTGATCTTGAGGGGAAGGTCCGAAGGCGCTCTCTAGCTGGCCGCCATTGCATCAAGGGCTGTCAAGTTTGTTTTCCCGGCCCCAGTTCACCTGGAATAAGTTGCCTGCTGAGTTGTTCGCGCACACCCCTCCCCCCTTCCAAGGAACTAGATATGCAAGCATCCAGACACCCATGTATCCGCCTACAATGCGCTCTTGAGTGGACCTCTTGTTGAGAAGGAGATCTTGACTGGAGGCGTCGACGCCAAGAAACGGGTGAGTGCATGCGATTGCAATTGTGTTGAAGGAGGAAAGTCGGATCAGCCTCCAACCAGTCAGGGGAAAGGCACAAGCCAAGCTCGAGATGCACCAAAGCCCCCACGAGATGGCCCATACCAGCTCAAGGTGCACAGCTGCTCCCAGTAGTGATAAACCTGCAACAGCCATCAGCGGGCTGGCGCACGGCGGTTTGCTGTTGTTGTGGAGGACTATCGAGATCGTATATTTAGCCCAGCATCCCGTTTACTTGCATTGTGCCACGTAGTCGAGCTGGTCCACTCGTCCTAGGAATCGGCAGATGAGCAGAGAGCGTCTCCCCTCTCAAATACGGCGTGGCTTCGGGCCTTGTCTTGCACCTTGGCTCAAGTACGGCGTAGATGTACTTGTCTTGTCACTGGAACGGGTACCACAGCTTGGATAGCCATGGTTGTCAAGATCATGTTGCAGACACGTGAGTCTGAGCACTGCCGTTTCATCTCTCCCCAGCTTTCACAGCAAGCAGTTGGCTCCCGTCAGGCAGTCCATAGTTTGACACACTGTCAGAGGCCCAATATGAAAGACCATGATGGTGATGGCGTGTGAGGTTGATGAACCGCAAATCCTTGGCTCGGAAGCCGCGGCCACTGCAAACTCGACGAAAGGGGCCAGCTTGCCCGCGAAGCATCTGTTTTTAGCACACCAAATGGCCACGCATCGGTGATAGGGACCAATGGCGAGACGATCTACCCGAGCAAGGTAGGCTTTACCGTCTCTGATCAGCCGATCCGAGAACGGAGAGAAGAGAGATGAAGAGGCAAGCAAGGCTCAGGGCTGCAGGCCATCGGGCTCTCTCCAATGGGACTGTTAGGAAGCCGCGCAGGCACTATTTGTCCGTGTAACTTTCTAACAGACCAGGGCAGCGACAGTATATGGGAGCAAAGTCGTTGCGCCCTGCAGATCTGATCAACTGCCTGGGGGAGGGGATGGTTCTAAGCACACAAAAGGTGCGCTTGGATGAGAGCAGGGCGCCGCATGATGCCACAAACCAGCCTGTGAGATCAAACAAAGCAACAACAGTTGGAGATATGCCAGAACGAGGCGCTTATAGCTAGGTCGGATCGGCCCGTTGCTGAGAGCTCAGGCAGCTTCGGAGAAACATGCCATTTGGCGACGTAGATAGCCCAGCGGACGTGACAGGAAGTTGGGAGCGTTGATCGACGGCATTTTCAAGAGCGGTTGTAGTGTTCAGCAGAGAGCTTCAATTGCCAGGGCCATGATGAGGGAGGGCACACGGAAAAGAGATCAGATAGATCTCTGTACGAGGTGACCAATCGCAACTGTGATTCCGCATTTCCCATCTCGATACGAACAGGACGTGCCAACCTTTGGTATGGCATCTGGACTGGACAGCTCGTGTGCTATCGTCTCCAAGCACAAGGCAGCACGCAAAGCCAGTGGACGTTTTGCATTGTTTTGCATTGTTCACGCCACCCCTTCTGGCCGTGTAAGCCGAAGGCAGCAGATGGGTAACACAGGATTGGGGGCCGCCTCTGCTTCAGCATTGTTGCCAGTCGGGTGAAGGCGACGAGTAACAAACTTCGGATTGCTGTCGTTGATGCTGCTGCTGCCGCCGCCGCCGCCGCCGCTGCATCGCGTGCCAGAGGCCAACACGGAAGGGGTCCGGCCGTGGCTCAGATCCCAGGTGTCCCATGTCTTGTTACTGCAGTTTTCGTCCTCGACCGCGTCATCATTATCGTCCCTTTCATACATGATCCTCGTTCCCTGTCGGCCATCCAGCGAGGCCCAGCCAGAGCCGGGCTTGAATCCCGGCGAGATCTGAGAGGCCTGCCAGGCCCTGGAGCTGCCGGCTGAGAATGCTTGTCTCACGCTCGGACGTGTGGCGGCTGGTTGATGCTGCCGCGGCAACTGCTTGCATGCTCATCGGCTGTTCCATCTCTCGGCCTCAGGCGCTGATTTGCCCGATTGTCTCTGTCGTCTCCATCACGTTCAGAGCGCCGTATCGTGCCTGCAACCGGTGAGCAGGGGGGAGCTGCGAGAGCGTTCAGAAAGTCCAGAGCATCCAGCAGGGGCTAGGAGCAGAGGACGACGACCCATGGCGTGCTCCAGGTACCCGGAAGGCGGTCGTTGCAGACGGCAAGGGAAGCTCACGGAGGTTTTCTACCCTGAGAGGCGGGAGGTGGTCGACCATAGTTACGCCTTGTCCACCCCATTGGCTGCTGCGCGTTTCTTGGATTGCTCTTCTGAGGGAGTTCCCGTCCCATCCAATGGAGCCGCACGCGATAGACAGGCCCCCATGTCGCTGGAGCTGGCCCTGGAAAAGCGCTCGCAGGGCTCCAGCTTCAAGGCTGGAACGGAGCAGTTGAGGCTAGCGCCCATGCGGGTTTGTTGCAGTGCTCCATAGGTGAGATGCTCGATGGAACTCCAAGCTGTGTAAAAGTGCATAGGGATGGGACCTACAGGACCTCGGTCACAGAGGTCACAGCTCCTATTAGGTAGGTACAGGGGTTGTTACAGGGAGGAGGAGGGCAGGGCATCTGGAGAAGAGGGGCGGTTCGTTGATCATGAATGGACAGGCGCCAGGCGCTCACCGAGATTGGCAGGCACTCGGTGGTACCAGATGATGAGCAGCGCGTGCGGCGAGCTACACCGGGGCGCCGTTGATCTGGACGGAATATCGAGGTACCCTACACGCAGTCGACGCTGTGCATCATGTACCTTTACCGGAACGTTCGAGGTTATCGATACTGCACGTTGCGCAGAGGCAGGAACCATGGAACCATGTTGCGAGATTCAGGTACTAGGTACTCCATGCATGTAACTGTCCTCGAACAGCTTAAACCTTCTGAGACCTCCCCCTACAAGCTGCATCACAGACAAATAATGCACAGGCCAAAGGGAAGCAGACACCTCAGCATCAAAGCTACCATCTTCCAGACACGGACACCGGCAATGATGTAACTCATCTCTACGCCCGTATTAGCAGTTCATGATTTGCATCCCAAAAGTACGCACTCGCCGCTGCAGCTCGACTCACACCACTGAAAGGGGGGCGTAGGCCTCGGGATGGCCTCTGGGAACTGGGCATATGGCAAGGTCGGGAAAGCCTCACGCCCCTGTCGCCAAGTCACCCAACGCAGGCCTCATCAGCAAAGGAGCTAGTGATGCCATCATCCATGCTCCAAGCTCCCGCGGTCGCACACAAACTCGTCGGCCGACACTATCAACGCTCCTCGTTCAGCCTGCTGGTGCGGCCACAGATCAGATCCATGACCAGTGCCTCTTTCTGGTGACTGCAAGTGAGACAATTTGTCGTAACACCGTACTTGGTTCTAACATTGGTGCACCCAACCAGTTTCCTTCACTCCAGTCACCCGGATGCGCTCTCCGGCGGACTACGCACAGTTGTGTGCCAGCAGAGACAAGCTGACGCACACACGCACCCGCTCTTTACGATGATTCGACCTGGGTTCTCTCGCTGCCTTTACCGTCCTTCACTGCCTCCTCGCTGCTCCGTTCTTCGGCTCCCAGTGATGGTAAATGCTGAGCTCTACCAGACGCCCCCCAGTTGGAACAAGGCGAGGCTAGCAGATGGAGGCGTCTCTGCGACAGCCGGCAACCAGCATGGGACTCCGCATGGCGGAGGATTGCTGCTCCCAGGCCGTCTGCTCGGCCATATCCTAAAGTTTCATGTCTGTCTGCCTTGCTCTCGTGCCGATTGCTACGTCAGCACCACAAAGGATTGAGGCCTTGCGTCCACGTCTTTTCCTCTCCACCCCGGCTACGCACATGATATGATGTAGCCCCCCTTTGCAGGGCAGCCCAGGTTGGCAACGTGTTTGGAAGGCATGGGCTATGCCAAGTGATGTTTTATCTCTCTTTACCCCCCCGAAGGCCTTCATGGGCTACCTCGAGCTACTTCGTCTGCGGCAGCAACGTAAGGTCTACGATGGCAGGTTAGCAACTCCACGCCCCGACTGCACGTGGACATGATTCAAGCATCGTTATGGATGAGCAAGTTTTCTATGGCGGGATACCCCCATCCACACATTTTCTACGCTCAAAGTATGGCTAAGCTGTTATAGGTTATAGGATCAAACCGTGATTCAGTCGCGGGGATCCTGCAGCCTGAGAGCATCCCCATTCTAACAATAGAGTTTCCCGCGGCAAGTCACCCCCTCAAGCAAGCCTTCTCTCAGACTGTGCCAAGCCAAAGCACTCATTGCTGATCATTCATCTGCGAGAACCTGGTCGTTCCTTGAGGACAAAGGTCGTATTCGATATTGCAACTTGAACCTTTGATAAGGAGGTCACAGTTGATTTGTGGAGAGGAACGCATATTGATTAGCCAAGTGTTCCGAAAACGCTTTTCCAAAGCCCCTGGTATCGCATACGACACCAGCATATATGCCGCCATTTTTCAAAGTTCCATATTATGAAGCTGCTGTATAACGAGCAACTCATGTTCTTCCATTATCACGATATTGTACTTACGCTCAGGTTACTGCTCTTATCTTCACCACTCACTATCAGGGCAAAGGTTGACATGTCTAGCCGGAAAAACATCAGACGTCCCAAGCTGAAGAGAGGCCCCCTCTTTCTTCTCCCCCCTTTCTGCCCTTGGCGCAATTTTTGGCCGCTGTATGTTGGCGGTATGTCGTACATTGTTGTCATCTATGCGAGAACTTACCTCTTTCCTACATATACACCCGGCGAGGAGCTGAGCCAAGGCAGCTTCATTGCCCAAGGTCCCAGCTGCATTGCCATTAGTGTTTGGCTCGAGCTAGGAGATGTCGGGTACGTTGGTGGCGATGCTGTATGGATGCCTGAAGGGAGAGAGCATGACGATAGCTGCCTAGCTCCGGCCGAAGTTTGAAAATTTGCTATCGGCTATGCCGATCCAGCTCTCTGACCATGCCGCAACATGGACCATCTTCATCATATTGATATGTCGAGATATGACTTGACAGCTGGGGCATTTCTAAAGCCGTTCGCGTCACTTAGGACCCTTTGACCATCTCCTGACTCCCATGTTTGCTCGCTTCGCGTTACCACATCGGGCTACTTAGCCTCACGGTCCCACGTAGCCGATGAGGCAAGTGATACAATGACGAGCTCTTTGCCCGGGGGTAATGGGGCATCTGCTCTCTACCGTTGGCTGGGCTCGGTTCAGGTATACGTTCCTTGCTTCAAACTAACCCTACAATAAGGTACATCAACTCAGCGCTAGACGGCCATCAAGTGTTGAGGGGCAAGGTGGTGGCACACGACCAAGTTGGCTCACGATGCTCTCTATACTTGATAGTTCAACTTTATTCGCTATTGGATTTCGAGCAAGGCAACTGAAGGCGAAGGCACCAAGCCATGAAGCAGCGCCTCTGTGACCAAGGGCTCAAAGGGAGTGTGCCTATGGACTTGGCTACTTTCCTCATCTTCATCATATCGTCATCAAGGCTTCCAGGACGGCATGTCGTCTGGACATCAACGTCACGACACAGCAACTTGCAGGCAAAGACTCAATTCATCTCGACTGGCTTCGAAGAATAAGGCACCCAACCCGCTCACGCCATTTCAGCGGAAGGCACATGCCACCCTCCGGGCCTGAGCAACGCTGTGGTACTCGCCCAAACAGCCTAAGCTACGAAATGACGCGCAGGTGCTTCAAACTCTACGTTGGGCAAATCGGAGCCATGTTTGTTCGGGGCATATCACTAGGTGGTCACTGAAGCTGAGCCTATTGCGGGATTGGACAGTCTCAGGGTTTCCCCCTGGCGTCTTTGCTAGGCCAATATGCCGATGGAGTGCGTGTATGATGCCGACTGCGTATCTCACACACGACGAAAGTTGACAGTCGGCCTCCGTTCGATGAACAATACCCGAAAGAAAAGCAGCTATATCAAGTACAGAGCACGATGGCCGGGTCAAGTGGCGGTTTGGGCTCTCAAACGCGGCTGTTAGTAAATCAACACACCAACTTTCTCGGATATCTGGAGAGAATTGGACACAGATTGGCGGAGCTATGAGGGCAGCCAAGAAGCAGGAGAGTCTAGGATGCATGCCCTCCCTCCTGCAATACCAGGGCAACCTGTGGAATCGGGATCGCCACGTTACAGCTGGAGGCTGACTCCACGGAGAACACGGAGCGAACATGCGCAGGTCCTTGTTGCCAAGGTCCGCAGAGGCAGAGGCGGGAAGGAGGAAGCATGCGGGAAGCGCGGGGAGCAGCTGTGGCTTTGTTCTCATGACTTGTGAATCCGAAGGGGCCCTAGGCTGCTGAGGCAAGGCCACTCAAGCTCGAGATTCCGCATGCATCGATGAGGGCTATCCCGGCTAGAGTCGAGAGTAAGAAGCAACAGCACAGGGCATCGCAGGAGGTAAAACCGCCGCACACCAACACGGCACGTACAGGGATATGAGGCACGGCCTCGACGAGACATCACCACTTACAACAGATTTCTGTTGGACTTCTAGACCCGTGGTGGCGCATGCAGGTAGCCGGGCTTGCTCTTGAAGAGCAGCAGCAAACGGTCAGTTTCGCGTACGGAGGAGGCGGGAATTGCTGCCCGTCTCCTGCCCCCCCCCCTCCCTTTTCCTCCCTCGGAGCGCTGTCCGTATAAGACGAACGAGATTACATACCTTGGTGCTGCTACTCGTACTTGCACTAGCACTATCGAGGGCTTACCTCATGATGGGAGGTGGCGGAACAGAGAGGCCAATGGGCTTTGGGCGAAGCGGGCCTAGTCCGGCCTTGTGGCTCCTCAGGCTTCGGCCGGCGGGGCTCTTCCAGGTTTCAAACGACTGCTGGAGCCTGGAGTCGAGTCATCGTTGGCAAAAGGTAGTGAGCGAGTATATGAGCGGCTCGCAACTCGCGACCTGGTTCCTGCAAGCTTCCGGTAACACAAACACGTTGTTCTGGCTTTCCTGGCATGCCTAAGAAAAGGCAGCATCTCAAGCCTTTCAAGCCAGCGTCGACGGCATCTCCGACGCCCGGGTCTTCGTCCAACGCAGCTGGTGAGTGCGTCGGCTGCCCTCATGCCTCATGCCTCATGTGCTCTCGATCCGGGCGTTCCCTGTGCTTGATGCCGGGTTGTTGACGGATACTGACCGCCATCCCCGCAGGCAAGGCTCCGAGGAGCGTCAACGAGCTTCTGGCCAGCTTGCGGCACGCCTCTCTGGATTCATCTGCGCCGCGACAACTGCCCCCCGTCACACCATCCGTGCCGCCAGCCCTCAGGGAGATACTGCAGATCCCAGACACTCCAGTCCCCGCACCCAGGCGGCAACACAGGCAGAGGCTGGACAACAATGGCCGCCGCCTTCCAGCTGGCCCCCCTCCCCCACGAAGCTGGGTTGCTTCCAGGAGCGGCGCTACGCATCCTCAGGGCCAATTGTCGCGGTCGACCGTGAGCCGGTGTGGTCTTGTTGATTCGGCCTTGCCAGGCACTTACCTGCCAGCTTCGCGGAGTCTCATCGACATTATTCTAAGGAGGGTTGCTGTTGACTGGGACATCCACCGCGTGTATCACCAGCACTATCTGTTTTATATACCCGCACATTTGAAATCTGCGCTCATTCGATGGATTGGCATTGCGAGTCCGGGAGGCTTGTCGGTGGACGATCTCAAACTAATACTACTCCCTTCTCCAGACGACCTGGAGGAGGCGGAAGGCGATGATTTCTCCGAGCATCACTCGGAGCACCACATCGCCGTCAACCCCGAAGTCAATTACCTGGACCTGTCGGGTGCCTTGGGTCGTTCTCTGACCCTCAAAGACGCCTCCGACCTGTTGTTTCCATCAAGGAAGCAAGAGGATGCGAGCGAGCCGCAGGAATCTTGGGACGAGAGCGAGAGCGTCCCTAGTCCTCCGCGCGCTCTTTTACCGAATTTGACGCATCTGTCGCTCGCTCTCGACCCCCAGCTGGCCTCGGAAGCCTCATGGAGGCAGCTTCTGGCTCTTTCGTCGAAGCTCACCACCGTCACCCATTTGAGCCTCGCCTATTGGCCCGATCCGACTCTTACGCCACGAGCCCGCCGCTCCACTGTTGCCACGCCACAGGGCCAGAATATTGCGTACGGAGGGACAAGTTACTATTCTCACTCCATCGACCATGATTGGAGTGAGGCTCTGTTGGTGCTCAGGATGCTCAGCAGAAACCTCTATGCACTAGAGTTTCTCGATCTCACCGGGTGCGCTCCGTGGTTCAAGGCCCTGATGCTGCAATCGGACCATGATTACGTAGACTGGGTCGGGGCATGGGGGAAAGTGACGCTTCTCCGGATACTCGTTGGGTGGACACCTGGCGAGGATGCTCTGCCTTCTGAGCTGATGGCTTACAGAGAGGCTATAGATGTGGCTGCTAGTGTAGAGAAGTATATCAGGACTATGCGGGCAGGAAAGGGCAGGATCATCACAGTGGAAAGAAATAGGCTGGATCTCTAAAAGTGTTTGGAAGTATGTATAGACACAGGCATGGCGTTCTCTCTTTCGATTTGTTTCAGTACTCATCCCTACCAGGTTGAGCTAGTAGAGCGTCATGTAATTATACCTTAAGCGAGTATGTCGGCTCGTCTCCCTCTAAGAGATGATGATCGGAGGCTGTTCAAAAGACAGTTGTAGCTCAAGTCTTTTCCCTTCGGCTGGGGCAACCACAGCATGATGTTTAGTCGAGCCCTCCGCGGCCATTTGCCTCCCAAAGAGCCTTAAACTTTCCATTGCCAGCAGACTGCAGTAATGCTCGCGGCGACCCAACCTCAACAACGCGGCCCTTGTCCATGACCACGACGCGGTCGAAATCGAGAATGGCGTCCAAATGATGGGCGATGGAAATGACAGTATGGGATTGGAAGTGCGTTTTGATTGCCGTACGGACCATTTGCTCTGTTTCCTTATCCAAGCTGCTCATTCTCCTTGATTAGTCTGATGGCATCCTGGCGTGGTATTTGTAGGATAGTATGGTAGGAGTTGCGGCTTTACCTGCTGCTTGCTTCGTCCAAGAGCACGACTTTCCCACAATCTCTCTTCAGAAGAGCTCTCGCGAGGAAGAACAGCTGTTTCTGTCCATGGCTTAGCATGTCCTCTTCGAAGGTAGCGTTGAGACCGCCCCTGGAGTCGATGGCGGTCCAGAGATTGACTGCATGCAGGGCGACGATGATGGCTTCTTCGGAATATGAATTTGATGGATCGATGTTTTGGCGGATGGTCCCCGGGAGGACGAATTGGTCTTGAGTAACGGTGATGAGGCGAGAGCGAATGACGTCGCGGGGAATGGTGTTCAGTGGGATGGCATCGATGGTGAGAGTGCCAGAGGATGGATCGAGGAGACGGAGGAGGGCTAGGAGGAGGGATGATTTGCCGCTACCACACAAAAACAAGATGGGTAAGTCGACGTTAGAAGTAAAGCAGGTTTGGACGAAGGAGGAGGGACGCAATCGAAACATACCTGCCTGTACGCCCGCATATTCCTACTTTTTCGCCGGGCTTCACGTCCAGGGTAACCCGATCAAGAGCCTTGATGCCACCGTTTTCGTCATACGATGCCTCCAGATCCCGGATGACAATGTGTCCTCTGTCTGGCCAATGAGCAGGTACCTCTCGATCCTCGCCTAGAAGGCTTTCGTCAGGAGTTTCTTCAGCAAACTGCTTGATACGAGCAACAGCCCCAATGGAAGTCTCGATTGAAGTCCAGAACTGGATGAGCATATTCAGCGTCTCGCTCATGGAAATCAGCTGGACGAGCGACACGCCCGTAAGTCCCACGGACACAGAGCCTCGGAGCTTGACGGAGAATCCGACAATAAGAAGAGCCAACGCGGTGGTAGTGAGATCCAAGACGAGGACGAGCCATCGCTGGACCATGATGAGCAGGTAAAACGGCTTCTGCGACCGGTCAACGAGCTGGTGGTTCTTGAGAATGGCCTGCTTCTGCCATCCGAAGGCGCGGATGGTGGAGAGTCCCGTGAGCGTCTCCATGAACTGCGTGTACACGGGGGCTTTCTCCTCGAGGTCGAGGAGGCGGAGCTGGCGCGAGGTTCGGAGGTAGCCGCGCTGGAGGAAGTAGTACAGGGCGGCGAGGAAGGGAAAGCTGATGGCGACGTAGTAGGATGAGGCGGCGAGGAGGCCTGCTCTGGCGAGGACACCGAAGAAGCCTGGATTCAAAGATTTCCCCGAGTTAGTTTAGTTAGATAAGGGGGTGTAAGTGGGTGGTACTGACTTGCTATTGTTACGACGAGGGCGAGGGGGAGGTTGTTATCCAGGATACCGATGTCCTGAGAGAATCTGGAGCCGCATGTGAGTAGGTCAGAGTTTATAAAGGGGGGAGACTCGCTACTCGCCTTGTAGTAATGGCTCCTAGATCGGTCGATGCGAAGAGGGACAGCGGTGCGCTAAGATCGATGAGCATGAGATGAACAAGTATACATATGTGGGATTGGAGGGTGTTCTCACTTGACAACTGCTGATAGCAGCCTTTGGTGAAGAGATGTTCCAGACTTTGCTGCGACGACGACGAGCACAAACCTCTTTCTGTCAGCATCAATGCTTTCCACGTCTATTTACTTCGTTGGAGATATATGCTTCGCTTACCATATCAGTAGAGCAAACCAAAGAACGCCGATAATTTGCAAAGCAGCGTAAACTCCTAGATAGTAACCCGAGTTGCCACCTCCTTGGTCACTCGAATCCGTCCAGAACTTGAGCCAAACAGCTGCGCAGTGCATTAGTTGACCAAGTGTTCTCAAAGATAAAAAAGGCAGCTGTATAAGCTGGGATTGGGGCCTCGACGTACTTGGAAAGCTCTGAAGAAAAGCCCAGACAATCTCGATGCCGAGCAGGGTGACAATGAAGAACGTTCCAATGCTACCAAAGTAATACTTGTAGACCGTCGAGTCTCCGAGCTGTCTGCGCTTGTCCTCCTTGATCTCAGCTGTTTTGGCCCTGTATTCGACTTTTGGTGCGGTATCACGATCTCTAGACTCTGAGACGATCTCATCTGGACCTGCGCTAGGTTCTCCAGTACTGAGCTTACTGGCCGTCAAAGCCTGGACATATCCGCCGGCGGCTTGGAGCTGCACGAGGGATCCTTGCTCTGTAATGGTTCCGTCGGGGCCCAGAGCTATGATGAGGTCTGCCGACGTAAGGAATTCCACTTGACCAAAGCGTTAGCACGTTCGAGGCGCCTTGGAAGCAAGGATGAGCATACCAGTCTGTGTAGCCAGAACGACGGTAGTTCCCCATCGTCTAAATAGTCCTGCGGAGGAGAACAGACTCTTGAAGACCCGCTGTGAGGTGGCATTGTCCAGTCCACTGAAGGCATCATCAAACAATGCGATACGCGGCCGAGAGTACACGGCTCTCGCCAAAGCCTTGCCATGGAAGAAAGTATAGCATCAGCTGCTCCGCTCCTACATGCATGAGAAATGGAAAGACTCACTACACGCTGCTTCTGGCCACCGCTGAGAGCAAGCCCCTTGCTGCCAACGACAGTCAAGTCGCCCTGAGGAAGCTGCCTAAAGTCATCTTCGAGTTCGCACGCTTTGACAGTCTGATCGTACAAGTCCTGGCTGAAATGAGAGTATCCGATGATATTTTCCCGAATCGATTGATTCTAAGTAAAAGACTCAGCTTGAATTGACCTTCCATAACGATAGAGATGTCATCACTTACTAGAATCCAAGGAGCCTGCTCACACCAAGAAAGGCGGCTGCTAGCCAAAAAGACTCTCCCGCTGGAGTGAGGAACTTCTCCCAAGAGTCCTTTGAGCAAAGTCGTCTTGCCAGATGCCACAGGCCCGATAAGGAGCGCAAATTGGCCGCGGCTGAGAGAGAAGCTGACGTTGCTCAAGACCTGGCGTTCTGCCGACCAGGCGAACGTAGCATCCTCAACTTCAATAGCAGTAGTGTAAGTGTTTGCAATATTCGGTGACAAATTGCGAGTAGTGCGAGGCCTCAGAGTATGAAGCTCGATCAGACCAGCGTCTTCCCCAGTGGTGGCAGAAGAACTGAGCACTTCAGCCGTTTCCACAATCCGATACTCCTCTCTCGTAGCCTCGACAAGAAAGGCTTGAATACGGCCAAACGCACCAAGCGCAGCACTCAGATCAAGCACCACCTCAAATACCCAGAACAACGGCTGCGCAAGCAGCGTAATCAACGAGAGCGCAGCAAACATGCGCGTGGCATCAAGCACTTCGCCCGTCGCCGCCGTGATGCCCTGAAACATGGCAAAAGCCAGGACCGGGGAGAGGAGTAGCGGGATTTGGGCCACGGAAGAGGTCACTGCTCCCACGACTCGGAAAGGCTTGGAGGCGGTGATTTCTTGGTCACGAAGAGAGGCGATGGTTGTGAAGAGGTGCTTTGACAGGCCGGACATTTTGATGCTTTTGATGTGGCCGATCATGGCAGACGTTATACCTTGCATATCGTATGGTGAGCTTAGCTTTGGGAAGAAAGGGGAGGCTCGAGGTCAATGTTATGTATGACTTACCGACTCGCCTCTGAGTCTTCTCGAGCCAACCGACCTGATACTTGCCCGCCAGCGGCGAAACGAACATGGTCGCCACCAGCGAAAGAACAGAGACGATGATGGGCCCTGCTGCGGCATATCCAATCTGCTTGCTCAAGAGCCACGTCGCAATGCCAATCTGGAGGGCATTTGCCCAGAACTCGTGGATTTCTCTCATAGCACGGCCAATGACATCCACCTGTCAGACAAAGGGATGAGTCCATGATATCAGCAAAGCAGGAAGACCTCGGACAGACAGGAGAAGAAGGGAACGGCTATGAGGGAGTCGACTTACATCGGAAGACATGAGAGTCAACGCAGCAGAACCATCAGCCGCAGCGACGCTCACGTCCGTCACTCTCGCAAACACGGCCGAAACAAGAACCCCCCTGAGCATCGTCACGCACCGCCCATTCTGGTGCCAGTAGAGCGCCTGCGTGGCCGCAATGCCCAAGTACACCAGCCCGTAAGCCCCAAGCAGCCCGTAGCCAATGTTGACCGGCTGCGTCTCGTCGTTGAGGAAGCCGAGAAAGCGCGTCAGGACCAGGGGCTGGCAGATGGTAAAGGCAAGCAGGGCCAGCCGCGGGACAATGACGGAGATGAGGGCAGAGCGGAGACTGATGATGCAGCAGAATATGAGGCGATGCTTATTCGCCTTGGTCGAGGGAGATGCTGGATAGAAGATGGGAACCGTTCAAGTTAGTAAAGGCGTACTTGACGAGGCTCGACAAGTTACAGCTCTTTGAGCTTCTACGGTTTTAATTATTGTGTTCATGGTATTTGTATTTGCTTTTACGGCTATCTAATAGGGGGTTTGAGGGGAGAAGCACCAACCTTTTCGCCAGTGCCACCAAAACCTCTCGTTCAGCCCTGAAGCGCCCATCTTCTCGTCCAGAGGGAACAAGTCGGCCGGTTGAAGCAAACGCCTGAACCCAGTCCGAAGCAGCGGAGCCACCCAGGCAAAGACTGCGCGGCTATACACACCAGAAGTCTCCTCAGGAGCCAGAGTCTGCCGGCCAACAACGTGGCCCGACTTTTCTCTAGCCTCGAGCACAAGCAGCGCCGTCTTGAGACCAAAAGAAGCCGTGAGGACAGCCTGGATGGCCGTGCTGACAACCGTCGTGGAGAGGGAGAGCCACACGGTTCGTAAGACAGCGGCATCGAGCAGCAGAGATACGAGCAGGAAGACATTCAGCAGCGACGAGGGGCCAAGGGATCGCGCATGTTCATAGTACGAGAGGGCACAGGACATGAGACTCGAGGCAAAGGAGACACTTGCAGCGGCGACAGACACGCCATTTAGACGCGCAGGGCCATCGTGAGTTGCCCAGAGGGCGACCAAGACTAGTCGAAGAGCTGCGAGACAAGCTGTGACAGACTGATGCGGTGAGTGGAGAAGACGCATGTTGTTAATTCTCAATCTCCTGCATCTTGGATGGTGACGACCCTTCGAATGAGCGGGATATAGGGCGGACAGCTTACCAGTTTGATCGCTCGCGACACATTGTCGGTGACTTTGACCGACGACTTGCGCAGCTGCATAAGTCGCAGCGGAGCCGCGAGGACAAGCAGCGACGCGGGAACAAGGACAAAGATGGACTGCTCGAAGACGAGGGTGAGATCGAAGCCGTCGCGACATGCCGCGTCGACAACAGGGCCGAACGCTGCGTCTGCGGTGGCGGCACAAAGGGGAGCTGAGATGTCCATAACGTGCAGATATCAATCAGGTATGGAGATGAAGGTGATCTAGACGAAGGGGAGAGGAGGTGGATGGAAGGAGAGGAGACGGAAGAGGATGAGACGAGTTATGTATGAGGAACGATTAGGCTCTAAAGGGGGGCCGAAGGATTTGCTGGCTAATATTGCATGTTGGTCACACTCTACTCCGCATTGAGAAAGGAAGAAGCAGGTCCTTTTGTCGACGCTTGAATCCCTGCCATTAGAAATAGCTTCAGCCCTCTTATGACAAGAAAGCTAGATGACATTCATGCAGATTCCCTAGGTAGGCGTAGAGTAGGAGTTCGGTTCATCAAAAGTGACTCGCTGCAGATTAATATGTCACAATAAGCACGAATTCATACGAAGTTGTCCTTTCTTTTACAATCTTGATTCTGTATTCGTCATGCTGTACGGCAATCTATCCCAGGCAATGCATCTCTAGGTAGGCATCAACATGTATAACCTCCACTTGCAGGCAGCACAAACTGCCTCCAACGTCTTCCCTCAGGTATATAGATAGACCCATTTACTCGGGAGTCTTGTTGGGGTCAAACTCGTACTTGGTCTTGAGCTCCTCGACGAGCTCGACGTACTTTTGCTGCGCAACGGCCGGCTCGGTGATGCCCTCCTCCTCGTAGGCGGCCTCCCAGGCCTTCCACTTGGCGCGAGCCTATGGTAGACAGATCAACGTCAGCGTCGTGGACAGTAACGGACAAGAGGCAGCGAAGTACAATAGAGACGGGGGCGCGGAGAGGAGGATCCTGTCATGTAAAAACATGTATTTGCGTACCTCGAAAGAAAATCGTGAAGGCTCGTCAGACTTCTTGAACTCGAAGCCCTTGCCAATCTTGAAAAGAGCTACAGCAGACTAATATCAGCATCCTGCGCGCTTCACTCGTCGAAACACCCCCAAGCCTGGTCTTCAACGTCTCCCAACCGAAGCACGTCATTGCTTCCAAGAAGAAAAGGGCCGTCGCGTACCGTAGAGGCGCAGAAGCTCGTCGTTGTTGGGCTTCTTGGTCAACTGCTTGACCTCAACCAGCGCCTTGCTGAACTCGGGAGACTCGGGGGCAGACATGGTGACTGTCGGTGATTTTGTTCTTATGGGCCAGATGTGATGAGAGGAAGAAAAGGGCTGTATGATTCCAGAAAAGAAAAGCTTCATACAAGTACGAACTAAGCTCGCTGGCTGGTCTCGGCCGGCGGGGTAATTAACGCCAAAAGCTGAAGCTAAGGTAAGTCAAGGCAATGGCAACTTGTTTTACCACGGGCTATTAGAAGGGGGGGTTCCAACGGCCGAAAAAGGAGGGGCAAATGACGAACATGAACGCTTTGTTGGGATCGTGCGATTGGCTTGTTGAGGGTCACGTACAGAAGGCCGCAATCACATGTTGGAGGCAGATGCATTGCCGAGTACGATTCATATTGTCTGGAACCATTCAGGTGGATGCGACGCTGTCAAGTACCTATAGATGGTAGTAATGTGATAGAGTCTATACCAATTCAATGTTCGGATCTAGTAATAAAAGAATTTGCAAAGTAGTCAAAGGCAAGGAGGCATAGCCAACCCAAGTCTGTCAGCAGTCAGCCTCTCCTCCTCGTAAGCAATGCCACAGGACCAACTTCACCTCCATAACAACTTCATCTATTACTAAGTGTACAATTTATTTACCAAAACCCACCATCAACCAATCTGCCATCTAGTTCAAGCTGAAAATAACCGCCCAAGATGCTCTCCGAGATTCCCGCTACTGCTCAGCTCCTCTTCTCCTCCTCAATTTCCCCCCGCAGCTGCTCCAACACCTGTTCTCGAGACCTCAAGTGCGCTTCCAAGCCATCCACCTGTTCGCGGACCGTCTCCAAGTCGGCCGATATGCTCTTCAAGTTGCCGCCAACGGCGCTCTTGCCCTTGCCCTCTTCCAAGTCCCTCAACTCCCGTCGCTTGTAGTCCAGAAGCTGGTCCAGCTCTTTCTTGACGAGCGCCGGCTTGGAATCGCGCTTTCCGCCCTTCTTCCTCTCCGCAATCTCTTCGACCTTCCTAATCTTCTCTTCCAGATCCTGCAGCTGGCGCTTGAGTCGGACCTCCTCCCAATCCTCCGTCTTCTCCGTCGAAAAGTCGGTACCCGCCGTCTTGAAGCCGCTGCGGCCGAGCCTTGTCAGGTATTGATCGCCAAACTTTGCCTTGCGGCCCGTCGACGTAGTGTCATCCGCCTTGGTTGCCCACCGTGATGACACACCACCCCTTTGGTTGTCGACCTGGTAGTCGATCTGGTTGCGCTCGAAGCTTGACCGTAAGGAGGCAGGAACCGTTCGGGGGATTCGGTAGCCTTCGTGTCGGTTGTTGAGAATGTGAAGAAACGCAAGACATGCGTCCTTGTTGATGCTTGGTGAAGCCGATGGGTTAATGAGGTTCCAGGCAGATCGGATGTCCGTGTCGGGGACGTCTAGCGACTCGTAGAGGTCCTCGAGGGATGAGACTATCCGCATGGTCAACGTCTGCCGGCTGTCTCAACCGAAATAAGAACAGGGCAAGAGGGCCACTAACATGATACTTCTCCTCGCATGTCCCGGCTCTCTTGATAGATCTGCTCGTACTTGGCCTTGTCCTCGGGCTTCATATACCACTCAAATCCATCTTTGAGGCCGGGCGTGTCGTCCTCGTCTTCGACTTGCTCAAACTGTGGCTGCTTCCCCGTGATGGCTTTGGTCGCCTGCACCAGATGGGCTTTGGACTCGGGAATCATCCAGTCAGGGAGCGTCTTCGGTACGTCGGCAAACTCCTGGCGCGCGCGAACAAGGCCGTCAGTAACTCGGAACGCGTCTCTGTTACCTGCAACATTCGTAGCTTACCCCATTGAGAATGTCGAAAATGAGTCGCATGGCGACGCAAAACTCCTCAAAGTCGAGGTTTCCATCATTGTCCACGTCGGCCAGATCCCAGACCTTCTCTAGCTGATCGTCGCGAAGACCACTGTTCTTGAGGACGGGCGCGGCTTGGTCGCCGGTAAGGAACTGTCCACCACCTGTTCTGTCCACGAAGATATTCCAGTACGTTTCGATTTCCTTCTGCTCAATCTTGGGAGGCATCGTCGACGGAGCTCGGATGCGAGGCTTGTGCGGATTCGGGGGTTGGGAGAGGCTGATTCGGTCAACGGGGGGTTCAGTCCAGGGGAACCAATCACTTGGTCGCAAATGTGAGAGGCGTAAAGACAATCGCAGGCTCCTCAACACCACGCAAAGAAATCGCGAATCGCAAAGACGGCCGCAAGGAGACGGAAGGGAGCGAATGGGGCAGGACAAGGAGTGACGAAGCTCTGGTGCTACTACTAACGAGTGCTAGAGGGAATGCAAGCGCGCTGGAGATGCCAAGAGGGTACGGAGAGCCATGTACATGTACTTTGTACCTGAACGGGGCGCATGTGCCTGAGCCCGGATTGGCGGAGTCTAGCGCCCCGTTTCGACGATGCCCATCTATGATTATGCATACGCTCTTCAGCTTCGAATATGCCTCTGATCGATTGGAGCAAAGAACACTTATTCCACACAGGAAGACGGAATTAGATGGGCCTTGTAGTCTGAATGTCGATCTGATTAGTAACTTACAAGTTGAAGCCAAAAGAAAGGAACGGAAACAATACATTCCCGCGCTCAACAACAGAAGACGCAGTTGGACTTGACCTCTAGTAGTGTCATACAACTATAGTACTAACAGAGCGATTTCAATCCAACCAATCGTATTCGCTCGCCACAGCCGATCCCACAATCTGCCAAGGGGTCCCGAGAGGGTCTTTTCCCTTTCCTGCTAGCTGGGCCATAATTTCATCGCATATTTAAACCTCGATGCCCATCGCCACCGACAAAGGCAAAAGCGTTCATTTCCTTTTCAATTGCGAGGCGTTCTGATTAGCTGGTCGGAGTCATTCTTTTCTTTTCAATCTCTTGATAACAAGAAGCAGCCATGTCGACGACGACGACGACGACAACCACCGCTCAGGCGCAGCCGATCACGGCCGAGACCATCCTCCGCCTCTTCCCCGACATCGACACCACCAGCGAGGCGCTGTCTGGCCACGACGAGGAGCAGATTCGCCTGATGGACGAGGTCTGCATTGTGACGGACGAGAATGATGCGCCAATTGGCACTGCCAGCAAGAAGATTTGTGCGAACACCCTCTTTCTCTCATCACTGTCCATCCTGTCTGTCTCTCTCGACTAACAAGCTCTTCCTGGACTCCAGGCCACCTGATGACCAACATCGACAAGGGCCTCCTGCACCGCGCTTTTTCAGTCTTTCTCTTCAACGACAAGAAGGAGCTGCTCCTCCAGCAGCGCGCCTCGGAAAAGATCACCTTCCCCGACATGTGGACCAACACCTGCTGCTCCCACCCTCTGAGCATCCCCACCGAGACCGGCGCCAACCTGGTCGACTCCATTGCCGGAGCGAAGCGAGCCGCTCAGCGCAAGCTGGAGCACGAGCTGGGCATCAAGACGGAGCAGGTTCCATTTGAGGACTTTCACTTCCTAACTCGAATCCACTACAAGGCTCCCAGCGACGGCAAATGGGGCGAGCACGAGAGTACGATGAATCTACCGAACTACATGCGAAGGACTTGAGCTAACCTCTGGAATAGTCGACTACATTCTCTTCATCAAGGCCAACGTCGACGTCAACCCCAACCCCAACGAAGTCCAGGCCACCCAGTACGTTACCGCCGACGGCCTCAAGAAGCTCTTCGAGGACCCCAACCTCAAGTTCACTCCCTGGTTCAAGCTCATCTGCAACTCAATGCTCTTTGAGTGGTGGGAGAGCCTTGATTCCGGCCTGGAGAAGTACACCAACGAGCAGGAGATTCGACGAATGCTGTAAATACGGGCTTAATACGAATACGACGGGCTGTAATACGAATAAGCGTGCGAAATAGATATCTTTCGAGAGGGTTATACAATGATGGGAGATGATGCATGTCGGAACGCCAAGGCCGCACATTATGCGACGGCCTTTAGCTAGGGTCATGATTATGGTCAGTTGTTCTAGACGAAGAGTAGAATTAGATACCAAAATGCGATGATCAAGATATTCGGGATGGGCCCTGCGACATGTTGCCCCCATTCTCGGAACTGTGATTTTCAGGTATTTAGAGTTCAGCAACAGTTGTTTTTATTTTGCTCATCTCAATATATTTCTGTTGAGAAATTTGAGAGAGTCCGCATCAAACTTCCTGACGGCTTAAAGGTTGCCGAGCAAATCTTCGTAAATGTATGCAGTACGGTAACTTTCCGATGGGAATTCTTGCCCCACGAGGCTTGGTGAAACATGGATCATGCGCCATTCATTAGTGGAGGCAAACTGTTGCCTTTCAGTGAGGGATACTATTTTAATATACTGATTGAGACAAATATACTGAAGGAGCCAAATCTGCCGTGAGAAACAATATGCGAATGCAGGTTGTAGGACATGCACGTAGTTGGGCCGTACTCGTATACGGATTCGTATATACCGGGAAACCTTGAAGCTACCTTATTCGTCGAAACACAGGCTTCCAAGAAGAAGAAGAAACCACGAGAGTTTGACAAAACAGACAGATCGAGACTGTATGGGTGAGCAAACTAAATGAGAGTCGAGCATGGAAATACTTCGCCTTTTTTGCTACCCTCAACAAGATATTGGTGAACAGGAACTGATTACTCCGCCGTGCTACCACGAGAAGCGGAGATGATACGACTGCTATGGATAGACTAATCTCATCCCCTTTAACTTTCTGAAGAACAAGAGTTCTCTGTTTCTTGCGAGCTGATCGAACCATTACTACTCGTCCTCATACTGTACACGCGACATCAATTTGACTTTCAGTGACGCACATCCCGGGCGAAAGATGCGAGTGCAGACATACAAGTGAACTCATTCACATGCTGATCGAATTGGGGCATCACAACTTACCAGCAACCGTTCTCCCTTCCCATCGGCCATTCCCGCAACGCTAATTAATAACAGAAACGCCATTGATTGCATGCCCTTCCTTACCCCATCATGCACGCATCACGACTGCATACAGTAATACATACAGTTCAGACAACGTATGTAAGTTGCCGGTCACGAACCGTCAACCACGGAGCCTCAACCCCTTTCCCCCGCAAAAGCACACTCTCTGTCACTTCTCACTTTGGCTGATGGCTAATAATGTTTGCCCTTGGCTGCACGATGCACGAAGCGTTGCACATGATGATAATGAAGAGATAAGGGAAACGTGATTCAAGTTGCACCCGTCAGCCTCTCGCCTCATGCCACGTTTTTCTTGTTCGGGGGGCGCCTAGTAGTTGTGTAGGTAGAGGTGGCAGCCCAACCAGCCCAGTTCCATGTGTCTTCCCCCACGTTTTTGCAAGTCCGCTTTTACACGATGCTGATGCCGGACTGTTCACTATGAAACATCTCCGTTGCCATCTTTCATATCCACGTACTATCAATTTCCTCAGTCTGGATGAGAAATAAAACCCTGTAGCCACCGGGTATCTCGCAACTACCATGTTAAAGCTAACCACCGGCCCGCGCCACCAGCCTCATCGTTCGTCTACAACGGCATCAATCAACCGGGGCTGCCCTCCATGAATCAAGTCCCCAGCGGGCTAGTGGGCCAATCTCCTGGGGGAGGCTCTAGGCTGAACGCCCTTAGCGCTGAGTCGCCGGTTCATCCGCTGGACAGCCCAAACACGGGTCCCAATTCTGGTGTTACACGTACTAGCAGCTGACGTTGATGCTGGGGCCGGAAGAGGTTCGTATCAGAAGCTGCTGCGTGGGAGAGAGCCCAGATCTCCGCACCTCGACTATCAATTGGGAGTGCAAGATAGCAACCTCTTGCGGTTAGACTTGGGGAAGGATCTAGATAACGAGACCGGTTAGCGATGCTAGGTCTTACAGTACTGTACACTGGAACTTTAGATGGTGATGAACATCCATGTTGTCAGCTGGTCTCACCACCCCTTTGTACACTATCGTGTCATTGGGATTTCTATATTCTAATTCATATTCGAGTGCAAGACACATCATGTTGGCAGTCCTCGGCATTAGCTCATCGTCCTACGCAAGCCATCAACCACCGACAACCACCCAGAGAGACAACAAAACCAACTGAGGCCACACACAGGGCATGCATCATCCCACGATACCTCCCTCCCCCCCCCTCCCCCAACTCCAGCCGAAGGCGGCGCATCATCTGACCCTCGACCTCGGCCACCCGCCCAATCGCAGGCCACCCCTTGTTTCAACCAGCCTCCATGCTTCTGCTACCTTTCCATTCCATCCGTACGGACACACTTGTTCGGCCGGGTCAAGCCGGCGGGGACCAACTCACTATCTTTGTGCAGTGCTCTGCGTCTGTTATCTCTGTTAGTGGACACTTACCCCGGCTTCTCGGCTTCCGCTTGTCAGATATCCCTAGAATACTTGGATGTCTAGTGTCACTGGTGCTCTGTTTTCGTGTACTGTAATACTTCGTATGCGGCAAGAGCGAGAGTGTGTCTGCCCCGTGTTACTTCGTGGTGTAGGTAATCTGTCCAGGATTAAATACCCGGCTGCCGATCCGTGTCGAATCTCCATTTCATTTGCTCGACCTACAAGAACCCAGTCTTCGATTCCCTTTCTTCTTCTCTACCTGACCTCCCATCTATTCCAGCTCGTCTGATCTGATCCGATCTGATCTGGTTTTGGCAAACAAGTATCGGGACTATTTCCCAACCATACCTTCCATAGTAGCCTTTCATACCTCCTCCACTCTACCGCCGCATACTTGACCGGAAGGAACCGAAGCCAAAAAGACACGCACGGGGAAGGGATAGAAAAGGAGACTCGTAACTAAGCCTCCTAGGTTATACAAACTCTGAAGAGCTTGGCAAAGAGGCCATCCTTTTTGTATCCCACTCTGCTGGCTGCTGTTAAACCCTTCATCGCTTCAAACTTATCTATTACATTCCTGTCATTGTATTCTGGCCTCTGCCATCGTCGTCTCCAACGTCGCCGAGAAACAAACCCCATCTCGTCCCCTCGTGGTCCCGTCTCTATCTTCACCCTCTCTGTATAGACGATATCCTTCCGGGTCGTCGTCAGTGAAGTGATTGATTGCTTGACCGGTGATTCATACCGAAACCGCCTCCACCAAATACCAAGCAAAACCCGTACTCGCCCTGATCTGATTCTTCACCTTTCACCAACCTCTCTTTTCGACCCTCAATCTTATCCCATTATAACGGTCCTAAGGCCTGAAACACCACATTGATGTCGGTTGACCTACGCGACTGCCTCAATTGCCTGCAGCACCCCTCCAGGTTTATGCCCGTGTCGAGATCTCAGCTCTCAAGAGTCCATACGGGTGATAGCGCACAGAATAGTATACGTGAGTACCTTTTTTTGCGTGTAAGACAGTCCTCCCATCATGAAGCAGAATCACTAAAACTGGGCGCGCCTCTGCTTGCGTATTCCCACTTATACAGGCAGCATCATCGAGTGAAGGAGTCAAGTCCATTGGACCTCCCAAGAGAAAACCACCAGAACTTCAGGAACAAAAGAATTCAAGTTTAGCCCAGCATGGCGCACGTCATTAGCAAAACGACCATCACCACCGCCTCCTCCGCCGTCACCGTCGTCGACCACCGCCGCTCCCTCGTGCCCCAGGCATGGGAGAAGTCGGTCCGCAAGATCGGGCTGGCCGAGTGCGAGCAGGCGGGCATCTCGCTCGCCCACGCCTTCGCCGCCGACGCCCTGAGCCTGTATCTGCTCGACGGCGGCGAGGCGGACCGCTACTCGGACGAGGCCAAGTGGAAGCTCCACGTGCGCATCATGACCTATCTCGTCTCGGCCCATTGCTACAGCGGCGTCGTCACGACCATTGGTCCTGATTATGACGCCGTGGCCCTGTGGTGAGTCACGGAACATTCTCTACGAAGACTTATAGTAGAACATTGTGACTGACGGTTTCTTCAGGATGCCTCCTGGGGCACACATGGACGACTGGTGGACCATCTTCCGAAGCGGCATGTGGCGCCTCTACTACCAGCTCGGTTCAGAGGGCCGCAAGCGCTACTACGAGGACGTTCTGCCTCTCCTGCACGAGACCATGGACGAGGTCATGGGAGATCGCGAGTACTACTATCTTGCGTACATTGGCACCAAGCCCAGCGCCCGGGGCAAGGGCTATGCAAAGAAGCTCATCATGGACATGGCTGCCAAGGTGAGTGAAACTAGCTGATCCTCTCCTTTCCTCCGCCCACCTTTCCCCCCATGAACTGCGTCGAAGAAAGAAGAAAGAATGGCAACTAAACTGACAATAGGCCGATGCCGAAAACCGCGCCATGTACCTCGAGTCCAGCTCCCGCGAAAACATCACCTACTACGAGCGCTTCGGCTTCCAGTACCGCAAGGAAATCTCCTTCAAGCGCGGCCCCGTGCCCGTCCCGCTCTTCATCATGGTGCGCGAGCCCCTCGCTGCCAAGGCCGCCGAGGAGACCGTGCCGACGATGGACCAGATTGAGATTGTAAAGGTGTAAGTCGCTGATTTTTTTGTGGCAAAATCTAAACGACGACATCTTGTAAGTCTCTGTTGGAGACTTGGATGAAGTTGCGAAGCGAGGCAAGGTTGAGGTGTGCTTGGCTTGCTTCTTCTTCCCCCCCCTTTTCGTTCTTACTATCCTTTGAATGCCCGTTTTTGAGATGTATGTTGCAAGGAAACGACTGCTTCGAGCCTTGCGTCCTGAACGTTTGTTCATAATGATGCTTTGCCTGGTTGGTTCTGCTTCATGTTTTTGTTGATTTCATGTTCGTACGCTCATTATATTTGGCTGCTGCTTTTGCTTTTTGCGCAACTGTATGGAAGGCCTCTCTTCTCACAAGGGCCAAACCCTGTCTCTACCGTACAATACATATGTCATTGAACCAGAAATGCAATGTGTCATCTGCCCCTAATATTCCAAAACTGCCCACGTCTCCTCGTCGATTGTGGTATATATCAACCCCAGCGTCATGAGTTCGTCAGCCGCCTCCATCACATCGCGCAGCCCCAGCCCCAGCTCCGCCGTGAGCTTATTCACATGCACCCCGTCAGTGCCGTCCCCGGACGACTTCTTGAGGTACATGAACATGCTCTTCGCCTTGTTGCTGCACCCCGAGAGCTTGCTGGCCGTTTGGCCTGCTACGGCCCCGGCATTGTACCCGTCGCCGCCGTCGACGAACATGCTGTCTCCGCTGGCGTCTCCTCCCGCGTTGGGCCCGCCGACGGCGCCGCGGGTGTAAAACAGGTGTACGTATGTCGCCTCGAGGAGGTGGTAGTTGACCTCGTTAAAGTCCGTCACCGGCCGGATGACGTGGGCGCCGACGTGCCGCTTGTTGGAAAAGGACTTGAGGCGGCCCCAGACGCGGATGTGGGAGCCGATCTCGAAGCCGGGCTCCGCGTCGCTCTGCTTGTCGACGTCGATCCACTTCTTGACGTCGATCTGGCCGGTGCCGTCGTCGACCTTGATTGTGAGGTTCGTCTGTTGCGGGTTTATGCTGCGGACCTGACCGACGAATGTGATTTGCGTGATGGTGGCGCCGTCGACCTTGAAGTCGGCGCCGGAGTAGGGCTCCTCTGCCTCGAGGATCTGCTTGATGGTCAAGGGCCGTAATGATTCGTCCTGGTATGACTGTTTGCACGCATGTCAGTCTGGTGTTTCGCCCGCAGGCAGCATCGAGCAAGCTTCACCGACCTTGCCGCCGCCTTGGCTGCCCTGCTGTGAACCCCCTCCGGCAAAGAAGCCGCCAGAGTCGTCGCCGCCTTGGGCGCCGTAGCTGGTCTTTGAGTATCCGCCGTATGCAGCTATAAGAAAGAGCTCGGTATTAGTATAGAGAAGTTCTTTCTGTGTCAACGAGGCCGCCTTACACATTATGTCGAGATCTGGTATGGTGATGATTCTGGATTTTCTGAACAGAGGGCGACGCGTCTGAAGCGCGACTCGAGTTTAATGGATTTTGCCCCGCGACAGGCTACAGCAACGGAGTGGGCTTCAACTGGGCGCGGAAGTGGCGCTGACTCAGCAGCGACACACAGCGTTGGAACCACCATTGGACCTCGGTGGCTGTGGCTGATACCAGGACGCACGCAAACTTCACATCGTCTTGTTTACTTTGCGTCGAACACCATCTTCATAGCCATCAAATGGTGTCAATAGCCATCGATTGCTTCTTCTGATTGGGAAGAGCCTTCCGGCATTCCCTCGGCACCAAAGGTAGTTGATAGCACATATGCATAGCGCAGGCATGTGGTCTTGAACCACCGCAGACACGTCAATATACACACGCTCATGCCAGACCAACCGCCACGGCTCAAAAATGTAGAACTCGGATGTGGAATGCCGGACTGACATGTCCGGCCATCACATATTCCACGTCCTTTATTTTCCACTGACCAATCCAACTCATCACCATCATCACCATCACGAGAGCGCGGCATCTCACATCCCCCCGCCGGCCAATAGGCGCTCTCCACCATCAGCCTCGGCAAGATTGAACCCAGCCGGGGTCGCATAGACGGAACTAACTCGAAGCTGCCACTAGAGCCAACGGTCCGCTACCGCTTCTGCTACGACTATGCCATAAGCCGGGCCTTGACATCAACAACAGCTCGACGCTTCTCTGCCCAAATGCTTCCACCGCGTTCCGCACTCCTGCGAAGCATCACCATCTGATACCCCCGAATCGTCGTCCTTGTTCTGCCTCTTCACGTCCATAGCCACTGTCGTTTCTGTTTGTCCCAGCGTGTCGCTTCTTCTGCTTTGCGCTTCAGCCTCTTGTACTTGCGCTCGTCCCAACCACCTCGAACCACAGCAACCGCACCGCCATGGGAAGATCACAGACCGCGACACTCCCGCTGATTCCCCTCCCACGCGGAACGGTCCTGCTGCCCGGCCTCGCCTACCGCATCACCGTCAACTCCAGCCGGCCCGACATCCCGGCCCTCCTCGCCCACGTCTACGAGCTCGCCGCATCAAAGGGCCCTGATGGCCGCATCGACACCATTCCCATAGCATGCGTCCCGGTCTCGTCTCCGCTGGTCGGCCCGGACGGCCAGCTGCTCATCACCAACGGCGAAGACATTGACAGCACCCGCATCGACCCTGTCAACCCCGGCACTGCGAAGAAGGACGACCTGTTCGGCTTCGGGGTCGCGGCCAAGATTGTCGGCATTGACGGCCGCGGGTCCGGCGAGTTTGCGCTGCGTGTCGAGGGCTCAAGCAGAGTGAGGGTAGACTCGGTCACTCGCGAGCGGCCCTTTTTCGAAGCCACAGTCTCATACTATGAAGACGAGAGTACGTCTCTCTCTCTACCCCTCTCGCTCCCTCCATATCACCTAATTTAATATGCTCCGTGGCTTGGCTGTTTCTAACATCATTTGTGCTGTAGTCGACGTCACCGATAAGCAGCTGCAAGACTTGTTCAGCCTGCTCAAGCTGCGCTCAAGAGAGCTCGTCACAATCCTCCGCATCTCCTCTTTGCTCCCTCGCACAGGCGGCCCCTCCCTCTCACCCGCAGTCACGAAGCGATTAGAGATGCTCATCATCAGAAGAGAACTAAAGGAGGCTGGAATGCTCGCCGACTTCATGGCCAACCTTCTGGATGCCACTCACGAAGAGAAGCTCGGTATCCTGGCCGCTCTGGATCCCAAGGTTCGGCTCACGAAGGTCATTGAGCTGTTGGAACGGCAGGTTGGCGGCATCAAGAACAACTTCAAGATCACTACCTTCACAACGGTCCCCGTTCAAATCATTGATCGGTTGAACGAGAACCCATCCAGAAGGCCGAACAACAACATGATGCCTCCGATGGCCGGCATGGGGCTTTTGCCCCCTCCCGGGGGACACGACCAAAATGAAGATCAGGACGCCAGTGAGCTCGATGAGCTGAAGAAGAAGTTGCAGGCAGCAAAACTACCGCAAGACGCCGCCAAGGCCGTAGATAGGGAGCTGCGGCGGCTGCAGAGGATGCCGCCCATGAACCAGGAGTACCAGGTAACAAGAAATTGGCTCGAGACGATAGCTGAGATCCCCTGGACAACCACTACCAACGACCGGCTAGGACCCGATACGTTAATAAAGGCCCGGCAGCAGCTTGACCACGACCACTACGGCCTGGACAAGGTCAAGAGGAGGCTCATCGAGTACCTTGCAGTTCTGAGGCTGAAGCAGTCCATCAACGACGATTTGGAGGAGCAGATCCGCAAGGCGGAAGCTGATGCCGCCGCCGCCGACAAGACTCTCACGGATGGCACCATCAAAGACACTAAGCCAGAGGAGGCTGTCGAGAACAACGCCAGTCGTAAGGAGGCATCAGACTCCGAGCTCACCAAGCTCCAGATGCTCAAGTCGAAGCGCGCCACTGACAAGTCTCCCATCATGTTGCTCATCGGCCCTCCGGGCGTCGGCAAGACAAGCCTGGCCAAGTCGGTCGCGACTGCTCTGGGCCGCAAGTTCCACCGCATCTCCCTGGGCGGTGTCCGTGACGAAGCAGAAATCCGCGGTCACAGGCGGACGTACGTGGCGGCCATGCCAGGGCTCATCGTACAGGGTCTGAGGAAGGTCGGTGTCGCGAATCCCGTCTTCCTGCTCGACGAGATCGACAAGATCGGCTCGGCAAGCGTTCACGGAGATCCTTCGGCCGCAATGCTCGAGGTTCTGGACCCCGAGCAGAACCACAGCTTCCAGGATCACTATGTGGGCATGCCCGTCGACCTGTCCAAGGTCCTCTTCATCGCCACCGCCAACAGCCTCGACACCATCCCCGGTCCCCTGCTGGACCGCATGGAGATGATCTATCTCCCCGGCTACACCACGCTTGAGAAGCGCCACATCGCCATCAATCACCTGATTCCGAAGCAGCTCAGGGCCAATGGATTGGCCGAGGACCAAGTCGAGTTCACCCCGGAGGTGGTATCCAAAATTATTGAGTCGTACACCCGTGAGTCAGGGGTTCGCAATCTGGAACGTGAGATTGGCTCTGTATGTCGCGCCAAGGCTGTCGAGTACGCTGAGGCGAGAGACAACGGTACCCTCGACAAGTACCGGCGCCAGCTCACCGTCGACGACCTCGAGAGCATCCTCGGCATTGAAAAGTATGAAGAGGAAATTGCCGAGAAGACGAGCCGTCCGGGCATCGTCACGGGACTCGTCGCCTACAGCACTGGCGGCAACGGCAGCATCCTCTTCATCGAGGTGGCTGACATGCCTGGCAACGGGCGCGTCCAGCTCACCGGAAAGCTGGGCGATGTCCTCAAGGAGAGCGTCGAGGTCGCCCTCACTTGGGTCAAGGCGCATGCGTATGAGCTCGGCCTCACTTCCGACCCGCACGTCGATATCATGAAGGATCGCAGCATCCACGTCCACTGTCCCTCGGGGGCAATTCCCAAGGACGGACCCAGCAGTGGCATCGGTCAGGCCATTGCCCTGATTTCGCTCTTCTCTGGCAAGCCAGTGCCACCCACAATGGCCATGACGGTATGTTTTCACTGCCGAACAACTCATAACTCCTCGTCATACCATGCAATTCACCTTTCTCTCTCTCTCTCTCTCTCTCTCTCTCTCCTCCATCCAACCCAATGTGTGTCCCATAAGAAAAAAATCTTTGACCGGCGTAACTAACGTGGCATGTAACACAGGGCGAGATATCCCTCCGCGGCCGGGTTACCGCTGTCGGAGGTATCAAGGAAAAACTCATCGGTGCCCTCCGAGCGGGGGTTAAGACGGTGCTACTGCCAGCACAGAACCGCAAGGACGTCAAGGACCTACCTCAGGAGGTCAAGGACGGGTTGGAGATTTTGTATGTTAGGTGAGTATCACACTTTCTACCTTCTCTTGCTGATATCTTGTCCTTTTTCTCTACTCCTTCTCCCCTTATCCCGCCCCACTCTCTTTCCTCGCCTCCAATCTTCATTTTCATCTTCATCTCGATCCCCCGCCGGCAAGATGCAGTAACGCCCTTGCGGCTACGCACCTTGCCTAGCTCATTCAGACCGAAGAGCAAGGAAACAGAGTGGAATGGGAACCCGAAGAACAGAATAACGAAAACAAAAAAGCAGTGTTACTGACTTTGGTGCTCAAATAGCCATATTTGGGATGCGATCCGACTGGTCTGGCCTGATTCCCACTGGGCCGAGGATCATCAATTTGCCGGCATCGAAAGCCGTCTGTAAGGGATGAGTGTGTCCACCACCCACCACTGCTCACTGCCCACTGCCATATCATCATCACCTATCGCAAATCTACCATCGGCGGCCCGGAGTTTTCGCCTCCCGTCTGAACTGTGTCTTGCATATCACACTAGGCTCCGCTTCATAATGAAGATATGCAACCCCAAAGCATCTACCAAAGCAATCAAGCAGCGATCATGTACTCGTACATATGGGAAGCAAGGGGGAGCTGGTTAGAAAGCCTCAGTCTTGGCATATGCTACTTGTGTGGCTGGGAAATGGAGCGGATCTGAGACAATATGCCATCAGATTCCTCGGGGGCCCCATTTCGCAGGCGAAGTCTAGCCTAGCCCAGCTGAGCTGCGCACCCATCTTCTATGCACTTACGCCCCCCTTCGCTCCAATGGTGAAAAGACAACATAGTCGTATCATATGTTTTCCTTTTACACTTCATGGGAACATCCTCTGACTTGTCTCTGCACCACAATTGTCATGTATTACGGAGTAGGTAGTGTCTGGTATTAGTCGGTGTCAAACTCGCGCTCATAGGGGGCGTGCCGTCGTCCGAACTCTTCTCATCGTCAAAAGTCCGTGCATGTGTTCCTTTACTCACCGTACTCTCCGAAGCGGCCTTCTCTGTCTCGTGTGATCATGTCACCGCATCACCGGCGCCACAGGAAGCGAGTTGCATCCTGCTACTCGCATTTTTGTGTCCAACGGCTTGAATATCTCATAACCCGTAACCCCGCTGGAGGGCAGCTGGATGATGATTGCCCCACGAGGAGAACGCACTGCTTTACGTGCGATTGCGTGTGAGATATCCTATGACCCCGTGGACTGAAATAACCGCCTGTGTGCTCTGCTATACACGCATACATGGACTCCAAGAAGACCATGTGCTGTGGCGCTAAAGACACATGGACGAAATGGCGTGAGAGTAAGACAGCAGCACAAAGACTGGGCTCCATTCCCACATCTAGTGATTCACAGTGAGACACCAAGGGATCAAGGGAGAAAAGGGGGGGGGNGGGGGGGGGTTGCAAGGAAGGAGACAAAAAACAAAGGAAACAGAGGTTGATGCTGTCTCAATACTAGCAAGAATAATGGCCAAAGGTAGGAGGTCGTCATAGAAGGCAGTCGTTGCCGTGATATCATCACTTGGAGAGAGCATACTCCATAAGTTGGGCAACACGGTCCATGCTGATCCATCAGCTGCCTATAGCGAGTCAACTGATCCACACGCATGTCTCCAGCATCTGTGTCAGTGGTCCGCCTTGCATCTCAGCTCTCAAATGAGACACAGATGCGAGACTAGCAAGCCTGCGTTGTCAAAACTCGCCCTGGTGTCATAACGTGCGGACTTCGTACGCGGGGGTGGGTTGTGTGAGCGGTTGTGCTGTGTTTCTTGGTTCAGCTGGACAAGGATGGACAAGGGAGAAAAGGGATGGAGACAAAAACTAAACAAGTCATTGCCAGCCTGACCCAAGGACGGACCTCTACCCTCTTGGTATGAATGGGCAGACTGCAAAATGTCTGCCAATATAGTTGCATCTCCCGTGGTTGATTTCCGTCCTCTGTCCGAGTTACCCGCTCCTCTTTTGCCAGCAGTTGAGCTATCTCTTCTTCCGCTTCGAAGTCATAAGTTTCAAGCTTCTGATACAGGATCGTCAAACCGTGTCTCGTCACGCCCACCCCGAGTCACCAGCTCGAACGGCAAGGGCCGCAAGTGAGCTGTCGCTTGAGTGGCTTGCCGCTGCGGCGTACCTCAACCACTCGCACGCTGGCTTGAATGTCCATGCATGCTTGTTTTGCTCCGATAGCTGGGTAGCCAATCTGATGGAGGCGAGGCCAGGCAGCACCCGCGGAGTACCCCGTGGTTGTATGCATGTTGGGCGCAAGACCATGGAGCCAGGGCCTCAAGAATGTGTTCGAATCTCATATCGATTTTTGCCTTGGCTGACGCCACAGTGCAACTTGTTGCTTCCGTCTCGCAAATGCTCAAGCTGCTGTCATGAATCTTTCCAAGATAGCGCCGGTGAAGAGCCGACGAACAACTCCGCAAGGACTCGGCATGATGGTGCTACGTATCAGTTTGGGATGATGACCATGGAGGGACACTTCGACTAGGAAGTTTCGGGCCGCAACTTCAGCAGTGGGGAGTTATCTCAACCTCCATTGTCACGAGCCCCAAACCAGCGCAACTCCGTATGGTGAAGTATGTGCTGCTCTTCCTTGGGATCCCAATGAGTATCTCCAAGTGCCACGGGGGATGCCAAGTCGCAGTGCAGAATAGAACGATAACACCAATTAGAAAAGCTCCGACGGCCCCTTACGAGAAAGCTTCTGCCAACAGGGGCTGCCTCATCCCAGCATGTGGTGGCCCTGGCGTGAAGGGCTTCACCCCCGCCAGATAGGGCAGACTGCAACAACGAAGAGGATGACGACGTTTCTGTTATGTTCACAGTCACAAACGCAGGACCAACTATACCACAGCGAGTTCGTGTCCCACTGGCTGTCAGTGAGTCGGCTGCATCGGCACAATCGGCATCTCGTAGCAGCAATATAACAAAGCTGTCACCACGAGGGACGAGTCTGCCATCATCCGCCCATCTCCTGGCGAAAAAGTGCGTACCGCAGCTGAAACGATGTGCTTGCTCCGTAAATTCTCAGCAAGAGCCATACTTTGCACTCACACTTTGTACTTGCGTTCCGTGTGTAGTCGGATACTAGGAACTGGGGGTTGCCCAGTCCTTCAAGTTGGTGTTGGTAACCGTCACACACCACCCAAAAGGCTACCACTCAGGCGAGACCCTTTCAGCGTGGAATGTCCGTGTTCCTCCACCCCTGGGTCACGTCGATATGGCGCTTGTACCGGTACACGTCCTTCGTAGGCAAGCAGACGTACGAGTAGACGCGGACACCAAGAGAAGCAAGGGAGGACCCCGAGACTTTGATCCGATTGAGCAGCTAAACTCCGAGTGTGACGCACGCGCAGCGATTTCCTCGTAAAGTATGAAAGTGAGAGCCCTGGACACGCAGTCTGGAGTGCCCACACTTGATAGCAAGACGGCCAGTGTTGATCACATCAACGAGTGGCACGACAAGTGAGGACACAGCTGCACACGAGCCGAAAGGTTCCAGGGCAGAAAACGCCGCCGAATAGCTAGCTACCTAGGTATGGTTGGTGAACTGCACCACGCCCTGTCTGTACATGTCTGTACTTGGCACGGGTTCCCCCATCGCATGTATTCGTATGTAAGATTGGACAATGTAGGAGAATGTCACGGTGGGCTCGACGGAAGGGGCCACACAGCCCCTTCTATAATCCCCCCACCCAAATCGACGAGATGTGATGACATGCTAATGGATGCTTGTCAGAAAATTTCCGTCTGGGTTCCTTGCCGACTGCGGAATAGTGACATGGCCGCTAGGGGCACTGCGCTTCAGATTCCCGTTTCCGGCCGCTGCTTATCTTGGTGACTCTCTCCCTCGGAGTGGTCAAGCCAGGGAGAAGCTTTCCCAGGGGATGCCGAGCCTCCCCGGAATGATACTCGGAACAAGTGAAGATCGTATTGCTAGCCCCCCAGATATCCACCGGATGCTACGAGGAGGCGTGGCTGTTGGTGAGATAATTTTTCCCCCATGGCCATGCCGCCGAGTGGCTCGATAAATCGATCCCTAGATATGTCGCGACATATCCTGCGAGACATGGTCGGTCTTTTCTTGCGTAGGAAACCTGTGCGGTGTACTCCGTATCTTGGCTGAACAAGGACCCTAATCTGGCACCCAGGAGCCCAAACACTTCGTCAAGCACGGAGGAAATAGGATTGTACGGAGAACTTTAGTACCGTATCGTACTTCGTAATTCAAACTCTCGACGCCGTACTCACAGCCTAAGGCTCGCTAGCCGAAATATGCACCTTCCTACCGGAACCAGACTAGACAGATGCATGAGACCCCTTGTTCAAAGCGCTAGGTTTAAGCACGCAACTCGAGGCCTGGAGCCATTTCTTTTTCGGCCCTTGTCGTGACGGTGCCGGCCGATACTCAGCTCTCCTATCACCTGCCTGGCAGCAGTGGTTACCGAGGATGGCAGTAGCGGTGCAAGGCTTCTCCCCCGTTCGAGTAAAGAAAGTTGTGGCGAGCTGCCGGACTGCAAAGACTGTGCCTGTCACAAATGCATGTTTTGTTCCCCCAGATTCATCGAAGACCTATCCCTGTCCCCCCGGGAAATTTAGCTCTTCAATAGTCCCGCGACCATCAGGAAGAAATGGGGTTCCGGCGGGGTGTTGAAGAGACCGCGGGAAAAAACAGGGCCTGGGCCTTCCGAAGCACAGGTGCCCGGCCGGCCCCAGTAGTCTCGTCACTTTGAACGATGTGCCCGTCCTCGATGCATCGTGCAATGGAAACCCCTGGTCTGACTGTGACCGGAGGCAGTGTGCCAGGTGTGGATGCGGGATATCACCTGCTGGATACGGGAGACAAGATTTGCAGTCGATGTATTCGTTTGTCTGTTGCAGAGGGAATCAGAAAGTATATCGTCTGATCTCGGGTGAAATTTCGTATTACCTGCTCGTACGAAGGAGCACAGTAGTAGTCCAGGCGGCAGATACTACTGCGCAGACGAGTCTCCAATCCTGAGCATGACCTGCTTGTCCCGCCGGTCACATTAAGAGTCTCCTGCTGCTTGGCTGGCGTCTTCGCGGAGCAGCTGCCGAGCGTACGGAAACAGTTTCTCTCATAAGCAACGCTTCTCGTAACGACCGACTTGTCGATTTCGGCATGTCATTCGTTGGGCTTGTGCAGCGGGAGAGATGGAGATATACTCCGTACCTATAGTAGTAGGTAGGTATGTATAAACGAAAGACTACTCGTAGGGGAGCAGAGGAGAAAGGTACTTGTACGGAGAATTTCGATTGGGGGTGAAGGTGGTGGAAGCCAAATGCAAGGCCCCTCCTGGCGGCAAATTAAAGTGTAGGAGGTGTGGGAGATTCTGGCATGGAAGGTACCTTACCTTAATTAGGTACCCCAAGTCATTCTGAAAGGAAGGTAAAGGGTACCTCGTACCTGGCCTGGGAGTTGGGCGTCGGGACGCCCAACGGCAAGAGTGAAAGCCGCGATTGCCATGCACTCCATATCAGCAGACCTGGCTGGGGCTTCGGTTAAAACAAAGTCCCGTAGGTGCTTCAGCCAATGCTGGCCTGGGAGCGACATTCGACGTGCGTTGCCGACATCAAACGGCAGCTTGGGCTTGGGCTATCAGCGTTGAGTCTCCGCCCAAACGGCTGACCTGAACTCTGCTCTGCGCCTAAAGCGAATATTGCTGCAGTCCGTCCGGTGCCTGACCTCGTCTGCATAGGCCCGGCGACGGGTAAGCTGCCAAGGCACTTCTGCTAAAGAGGCAATAACGTGCTGACGCCATGCAGCTAGACAGAGGGCCACCAACGCCGCCGCTCGTCGACGCCGGAATAACGTCCCAAATGCAGTGCTTTCTGCAGCTAGTCGAGCGAAGTGCAAAGTAGTGGCAGTTCGTTGCTTTTGCAGATGGACAAGGGGGGGGCCGGCGGGATAGGGAGTGTAGAGAACCTGTACTCCATGGCTCTTCCTAGGTATGTACGGAGCAGTCTGTGCTTTCTGAGTGAGTACATATCTGCAAGCGTCGAGTGTTTAAGGGGTGCTCCTTGCTCGGCAACTTCTGGACCTAACGCAAGCAAGATTCCAGGGATTTCATAGTCCGTCTATCTCGCCAACAAAGCTTGCACCCCGATGGTCACTTCTCGCACGGAGCGTTCCTGGAAGCTTTCCTTTTTCCGCCACGGAGCGCCTCCTCAAGTATGAGTCCTGTGGACTGACTGTCAACACCCAATCGCGTCATGGGTCTCGAAAAGATGGGTACCTCGTGAGGTACAAGTGATGCCCTGAAAACTTTCCTTGGCCGTTGGCTTCGGGGAATCAAGGCACGTCCGGCTACCGGGATTCCCAAAGACACCAACTGATAGAATGCGCCATCGTCGGCCGGGGCTCTTTAGCAAAATCAAAAGCTCGCTAGCCTCCGCACTACGGATCGAAGAATATGAAAATTTGTTTTCGAAGGTGCCTTGCTACGAGCATCTCGGGAGCAAGAGCAAGAAGAGCATGTATCACTGCGAGCACCTGGTCGTACCAACATCTGACTTGCGTGCCCCAAAAATCGTGAGACTCGTGCTTTGCGTTGCCGAAGCAAGAGACAGCCGCTCATACAGACTCCATACGTGTACGAAATACGAAGTAAGCCTACTATAGCGACGATTGATGGGCACAAGTACGAACAACTGCTGTTCTCGAATACTGGAGCAGCTACGAAGTCCAGAGGCCAAGGAGAAGCGATAAGAGTTGTGAAGCTCTCAGGCTCGGTGTTCATTACTTACGCTGCCCCGGATCAAGTGAGGCTGCCGTTTCCATCAACATTGTCGTCTCCGCGTTTCCTACCGTTGAGCTGATATATTGGTCTGGGCGGTGTTACTGAGACTATTGGTGGCAGCACGATACTGCTCGAAAAGCTTCATCAAGAAGCATAATTCTCCCACATCAGCTGGGGTGGGATATGCGCATTCCTGTCAGTCGCCGGCATTAAATGTTGAAGTGCGCCGCTTTTCTCTAGTTGGAAGCCCACCATTGGTACTCACGGACAAGATGCTCGTCGCTGGCGCGCCCGAGTTTGTCCCTTTTGCTCGAGAACAAGGGACCAAGGGGCGACAGCCGTGAATGGCGCCAACTAACCAACGTGTTGTCGGGCTCGGGGGATTTAGCCATGCATAGATCATCGCTCCGTTGATTAGGCCTTACTTATTTCTTCCACAGATGACGCATTCGGAAAAAATAAACCGAACGAGAAATACGGAGCAAGCAAGCAACGCACTATTCTCGGCACTTCCACATGAGAAAAAAGAGGAGAGATGTTGAGCAGAGGGACAAAGAGACCAAAACAACGACGACGATGGCAACGTTGACAGCAGGAAAAGCAAGCACGGAAGTGTTGTGCTCAGCGCTGGATTTTACAGCGAGAGAAGGCAGGCCTCGTTCACGGTTGCGTTCCTCTCTCGACCGTCAATCCGTGGGTGTTCTGCCAGGTGTCGCTTTCGACAAGGGTGAGGTTACCAAGAAGATCAGGTCACGTCGTGACTGGTCCAGAGCCCGAGCCATTGGGTCAGTGACAGCGGTACCGCGGTACAAACAGCCTCCTGCAAGGGTTCATGCAGCTTTTCAGTGGCTTATCTGGGGGAGGATTGGGCGCCTGACGGGCATTGGAGCATCGTCGACGGCACCGAAGCGGGTCTCTCGCAAGCTACTCCGTACATACAGCAGCACTACACACCTGGCACCTGGCGGGCGACCTCGGAAACTGTCGCCAAACCACTTGGTCCCCAGCCTTGGGACTTGTGCCCGGGTTCTCTAGGTCCATTCGTGCCGTCCAAGTCATCGATTTTGGGGCCCAAAAGTTTTCCACCCCTATGACCTCTTATACACACGAGTACAAGCACACACAAGCATCTTCCTAAGCAACTACCAGGACGTGCTTGCAAGAATAAGAAATGTGACGAGTGACTTATGGAATGAATACCCTGGCATATTCTCAAGCGAGTAAGCATCTGCTTCAGGTATGAGTACCGAACGATTCCTTTCCCCGACTGAGATATCAACAAGGGCATCCACATTCACATCGTCTTCGCTAATTGGAGGGGCGGGAGCAAGGGTGAGTCCGTCGGGTGAATTATCAGCATCATGTGTCAATGTCTGATTTCGGGATGGCACGGTCGCACTGCTTGCTGCACGGGCACCATGCAAGTACATACCTACTTGGACTTCTTGTGCTGACGGTCATATTCCAAGTGCACGCAATCCTTATACGGTCTACCACGGTCTTTTCCCGTTCTTCCTCTTCTTCGATACTTGGCGACGGCCTCTCTTCTTTCGCGCCAGAGGCTTCTTCAGCGGCACTGGGGATTTCTGGTCTGAAGGACGCCAGACTTTCTCTAGAAGAGGGACAACAGTTGGGTGACGGCAAAGCTTTGTGTCATTGGAAGATGGCAGCTGGTATGTGACCATTTGTCTAGCGTCTCCCGTCTTCAGCTGCCTCGACAACGGAAGCGCTTCTTCTCACCGGGACTGGCTCCTTTCGTTGGAAGGGCCGTCGTATTACTTCTTGCTGGAAAATGCTTCTTCACAAGCATTTACTGCACATATTCCATGCTCCCGGCGCAAAGATGGACCAGGGGACCCCGGTGTTTTACTCTCACGGCCGAGTGAAAGTACAAGTACGAAGTACGGAGCAACTGATGTCTTGCGGGGGTCCTGAACTCTAGCCGGGGCCAGTTTGCTAGTGCTATCGTTTCCTCTCTCACACACACGCTTAGGCTACCCAGGCGATCCATGTTAGTGCTTTTGCACGAAGCATTACCTCCGTGCTCGCACGTCGATGCGAGCCGTTTGATTTGGGTAAGCGGATGGTTTTGGACGGTTCCGCGCTAGCCTCAGGCCTGCTCACGGATGGACTAGGTTCGTCGTTGGCAATGGGTAATGGACCGGAGGCATCATCAGAATCCCCAGCTCTTTTTGCTTTCTTGGTCTGGCCTCTTCTCCGGAGGTGCTCATGACCACAGACATTGCCAGCCTCTGCATCAATGGGGCAACGTCCGTTCTACGAAATATCTATACTCGACAAGCCAATATTCTCCGGACGAAGTGCTTGTATGTTGAAGGACCGCGGGCTCAATGCAGAGGGGCTGGGCCTAAATCGGCACCTACTCAAGTACCCGTTACATTGCCAGGAACGAGCTACTTTTTGACGTCGATGGAGAAACTAATCTCGGAAATCTTGGGTCATACCAACCGGCAAGCTGCCACGCATTTGACAAGGGGAGGCGCCGTTCCCAACGCTAAATGGCACACCTCCCAAATTATCCGCGGACCGCATGCTGGCCCGTTCACTTTCCATCAGAATCTGCAACTGGGAGCACTCGGCCGGATCTTAAAACGACAAGCGGATCTTTGGGGGGGAGCAAACCAAGCCGAGCCTTGGGGCCCGCGCTGGCGAGACCTGGTTTCACCCCTAGGATTCGATGGGAACGAAGGATGCCAGTCTTTCTTCAAGGGCCATGCCTGGCCTTGTACTGGCACTGTATCCAAGCACACCATCGAGTCATCATCTGACAGGGCACATTGAGCCTCGAAAGGCTTCACACATGCCCCGTATTCATCGTGCAATGCAGACGGGCAAAGAAATGATCCATCGAAGGCAGAAGCACTGCGCGTCCCTAATGCGAGGACAAACTCTCATGATCTGTTATGGGCGAAGAAGGCATGATCCGATATTACCGAGCAAAAGCGCACTGGTCATTGCTTGTGCTGCTAGAGGTATTTGAAAATGTCTGAGGACTAAGATTTCCGTCGCGACAAGACCCACAATGCCAGTGCAACCATAGAGTGCACATGGTTATCGGGAGAGGCTCGGTATTCTTACTACCGGCGGAGTGCATAATCCTACGTCCGCACAGACGGACTCGGGGTGGGATCGGTGACGCCGGGCAGGCGTGGTGTCAGTGTTTGGCCTTGTGCTGCCATGTGAAAAGCAACAGACTCGCGCCCTGATTCTGGTGTCGTCGGACCAAGACTGGCAATTCGTCGACCAGTGTCTGGAGAGGTCTGGGATCTGCTCTGCATGTTTGAGATCTCCAAATCCCACACATCAACAAGGCCTCAGCTGGCTACGCAATGCGAGGGAGTACGGAGAACCAGCACTTTTCCTCCTCCCCCTTGCCCTATTGGGCAGTCTGCAATCGTCGATGCGACTTCAAGCCGATGCAGCTGCAACAACTTTTTTTTCCCGTGGTGGTATTACTACCTACACATGTCTCCGGTACTAACTGTCCTGTGGAAAGGTACGCATAGCATTTCATACAATATCGCCATGAGCCTTTCTTTCAACTACGGCTTCGCAGGGACGCTGAAAGCTGCGATCTGCCTGGTAGAGGCCCCGTCGCCGCGTGCTCACACTGCCCATGCGCAGAGCAGCCGAATGGTCGGACGGAGCCTTCTTCCGCTCATCCACACGACAGGCAGGTTTGATATCCCATGGATGCAACGCAGCCTTGCCGCCCAGCCCACAGCTCTGGGCGCCGGCTAACAGGAAGATAAAAGAGGGTGCTGGAAGAAGCATGTACCCATGTTTGGCAAGCAGCACCTGGGCGCAGGGTCCGGCACGGTCCCTAAATAAGCGTCCAGCTTCATGTCATCTCCACCATGGCCTCCGCCATGATACCACTTCGATGTTTAGCCTGATGGGTGCGTCGTAGAAATCTGGCACTCAGCCGGCCCGCTTAAGCAAAGGCGCCCCGTGGACACCCTCCTCTGGTATCTAGGCCTGTTCGGTGGTGGCCCATCCGCGATCCACGAAGCCATCCCTCCAATCCGTCATGGAGGCCGCGCCATTTAGCCAGGCCACTACTGTGCTAATCCCAGCTTTGCTAGCTTCCCCGACTCCCATGCAGGCTCCTTGTCTTTCAAGCTGTTTGGGGCAACGCGAGCTTCTCCAACTCCTTGGAGGTACTGTGCCCAGGTCGGGGGAGTACTTGCAGGCAAAGCAAAGTACAGGTACGGAGTACGAGTCCACGGGGTTGGCACCAGACATCGTTCGGGCTCTTCTAAATGTGCCGAGGGCTCCAAAATCTCCCTGGCCTTGGCCACCTTCTCTTTTTTCTGCTCTGGCTGATTGGGTCATCTCTCCAAGTAGCTCGTTGGCTTATTACTCAAGGATGGCAGAGGTCGCTCACCCTCGCACACCCCCTTAAGGCCGAGGATTGTCTTTTCCACGGAATAACACAACTTGGACGCTGGCAGCTTACTTTCTAGAAGACCAGGACTAACCTGGCGCCTAGAAAGGCTTGGAAGAGGAGACAGAGTTGAATGACAGGCCGCCATAACAACCTCGTCCCCTGCTACAACACCCACCCACCCCCTTCTTGAACCATTGGGAAGGGGAGAGCTATCGCCCAGCCAACTGCACTTTGCCGTCTCCCGGCTACGGCTCAGGGCTCCGGGACTGCGTCCTAGTCTCTTTCAGCTGAATCTTACCTCTTACTCGCATGGCGCCTCTCCACCACCGTTGTAGAACGGCGACTGATTATTTGGTCCCCCGTCCTGTTCATATCTACGGCCACCAGTCTGAATTCTTGTCGCCGGCCATGACTAAACCTTCTGCTCGATACCGAGCTCGACCCCAGCAAGCAGCAGCACGCCCTGGAGGGCAAGATACACGCCCCTCTCCACCCAACCTCCACAGCGCTCTGCTTGTTTCCCGCCTTTCCCTTCCAAGTCTGCCCCAATCATAACCGTCTCCAGTGTCTTATTACGCTTGTGAATTCTCACACGCAAGGTGGTCGTCTCTCCTCCCCCCTCGAGACAAGCCGGCGGAGAATTGTCAGAGAGGATTGACCGGGCAGGGGATCGTCATCGAAGAAGCCATGTCCTGTCGTCTCTGATTAATTCGCTGCAATAAGAACACTATTAGTCCAGGAACTCGGTCCGTGGGCCCCCGTCTTCTCAACGCTACCTACCACCACTTGGCCACCTACACTGCTACTGCTACTACTTGGCAGCTCTTGCGCTTGTAGGCTCTTCGGCGGATAACCCTATGTTCTTTGGTCCGACTATCTTGCATCTGGCGACTGGGCCCCATCGATTAGGCCCAAAAGTCGCACAAGAACCGACTGTAAGCCGCCAATCAGCCTCTCTCGGGGGCTGGTCCCCGTTGTGCCTTCTCCTCTGCCTCAGTCGTTTGAGCTGGCGACTTTGGTCGGGTCCAACAACTTCAGCTTCGCCAGAACCCGTCACTCAGGTCGTGGAACTCTGCAATTTGCTGCGGGCTGCCGTTCCATCTCGATAACCACCGACGACACAACCGCATGCTGTATCACGAAAGGTTCTAATATCTCTGGTTGTCAGGTATCACGCCCTTCCAGCGGCGTCTGTTTCACGTCGGTTCTCCTCCGCCTAGCCGGTTCTTGGTTCCATTCTTGTTTCGAAGTCGCTGGCCTGGCATAGCCTCTCAGTCCCGTGGCCATACCCGGAACTCAACAGACGACCTGTTCTTTTCCTTTTCGTCGTCCTGAGACCAAGGCTGCCGAGTTAACCACTCTTCTGTGTTCTACATGGGAAAACGAGAGCACGAGCAGACACAGAGTTGTCTTCATATGCTCGTTTGATCACTTGCGGATCTCTATCTCCTCGAAGAAGTACGACGACTTTCTTCTGCTACTGTTAGAAGCCCCCACCGCGACTTGGCTGCAAATTATTCAGGCCGACTCACGCTGCTCCTGATTTTCGATTTCCCAATATTGTTCGATTGGAAGAGCATTCTCCCTTCTGATTCGCTTCGCTTTTTTTTCTTAACCATCTTATTCAGTACTGGCTTCGATACATGAACGAAGTCTGAAGTCTGCTGTTGCTGGGAATTGGACCTGCGGCTCTGGGTAGTGGCCAGCCTGAGTCCTGACCGAATATTCCTCCATGACATCAATAACACATCCTTCTAATCCGACGCCGCCCCTCCTCCCTGGGCATCATCGAGCTTATCCTAACCCGGCCCGCTGTGCGTTTGACCTCAGCTGGGGCCGTAAAGAGCCCAGCACAGAGGAGTCAGCTGGACGGAGTAGGGCATATCCGTCGCCTCCTATGTCCGGCTCTCCGCCCTTACCTCTGGGATCAGCTCATGAAGCTGGTAGTAGAGGTGAAGCTCCGAGTTATTATGCTCCCCGGCTGCTGGACGGCCTTCGCGGAGGCCCTGCACAGCCGCCACCCACGAATCATCGAGACCCGGCTTCGCCAACAACGAGATCCTATCCGCCCGAGCTAACAACAAGGTCGCCATATTCGTATCCCAGACCCGAAGATGCAGGGAGGACTGTCCCCTATCCTCCTCAGCACCACCACGGAATGCCCCATGGAATTTCAGGAGCGCCGTATTATAACCCAGCATCTTCCAATTCGGACGCGTATCCTGTGCCTGATCGACCACAGGCAGCCGAATCCCAGCCCTTGACATCCCCGAAAACACAGAGAAAGACGAAAGGGCACGTCGCTTCGGCTTGCGTGCCCTGCAAGAAAGCTCATCTTCGGTAAGTTCCCAGCGATAGGTGGAGGTGTGATGACGAAGTTTGGGAGTTCTAATGGCTGACGCCCCTATTCTTAGATGCGACGGTACGTTGGAACTATCTTGAACTTGCATCTTGCGAAGTAGAGTCGGCGCTATTGAACTGCTGGCCCTTTCACTTGGGCGATGAACATTCAACAAGGGCCGCAGGTGTCCAAGTCCAGCAGGCAGAAATTTGCAGACGCCCAGGTGGAAGGCGGTTAAGATACAAGGGTCAGCGGATCACGTTGGAGCCAAGGGGTCACTAGGAATAGGGAACAGGGAAGAGGAAACCGAACGAACTCTGGAGCTAACAATGGCTATATAGCACAGCGGCCCTGTTCTCGATGTCTCGGAAATGGAAAGGAGGATGCTTGCGTCGACGTTCAGCACAAAAAAAGGGGGCGACCGCGATTACGAGACGAGAGAGACGCAAGATTCGATCCCACTAGGTATTCACATCATCAGGATGCGCCCTCCAGGAGGCCACTGAGTATATTTCCCTCCGGAGCTGGTGTAATATCGCCCTACGAGGATTCTCTCCGGCGAAACTCGTCATTCCGACCCCTCGACATCCCAACGACCGATGCTGCCTCGCGCTCGTACCAGGAGAGGTCCACGGCGACTGAGCCAGCGCACTACAATTCTTCCTACCAGGGAACTCCGCATGCCATGGAACCCCTGGCATACTTGAGCATGGAATTTGATATTGTTAAAGCATCGCCCATGTTCATGGAAATCGTTCACGCGTCAAATCCCATGGGGAACAAGTTGAGCGACATCGTCACGCCGCATCAGGCGAGTTTCCTCAACAACCTCCAGAACCAGCTCATTGAAGAGCAACGACTGCACGAGCCGAACTATCTGCCTCCCATGCTCGGTCGACTGGATCTTGCCATCAAAGAGTTTGGGTTCACGAGTGAAGATGCTGCTAAATTTCGCCTCAATCATCTCGAATATTTCGGCTTTGTTGGATACGACGGTTACACGAGGACCTTTCCGCTCCGGTTTGGGCTTGCGAAGGAGGGCTCGTTCTATTTCGTTGTTTTCCTGTTGAGCCTTCAGCATCACCCACAGCTACCGCCGCCATTGCCATCACAGCAACATACACCCCAGACACAGCAGCAACAGAATCAGCAACAGAATCAGCACCAACAAGTTCAACAGCAGCAGCAGCTGCCTCATCAACGCCAGCAGCAGCAGCAATATCCGCAGCATTCACATCAGAGACAGAATTCGCAGCCAGCTCCATACACACAGCCGCCGCAGCATTCACAACCTACGCAGCATCCACGGGAATCCACTACGGCCTATCATCATCCACCGCTCTCACTTCAGCCGGCATACGGAGATCGGTCGAGCACTTCCTCGGCAGATACTTATCGGCATCGCCTTAGCGAGGGATCTATCCGGTCGCCACACAATCCGGCTGCCTCGAGTGCCGGTACAAGCTCAGGCTTCCAGCCTTATCCACAGCCGCAATACTCCGGGTCAAGCTATCAGGCGTCTCAGAGCGAGCATGTCCCTACAGGCCGGCCTGCAACTCAGCCCTCTTATCAGTTACCCCCTATTCGGGCACCGCCTGACCACCGGCCTGCGTCCCGAGAAGTCGGTTGGCCCAACGGCGAACGATCAAGACGAGTCGATATCGGTGGCTTGCTAGAACAGCCTGGAGATTCTATCAAGCCATGAGGGTAGTCAGTCAGTCTTGTCGGAAACAAGTGTCCCGCACACGGCGACTTTTTCAACTCGAAAGTTTCCGCTGTACATCTTGTTGAGGGCTTAATCATTGGCGCAGGTGCTGAATTTTATTCGGGGGTTTGGGATGGACCAACACCCCTCTCCAACAAGTGGCCGATATTCGTTAGGCTTCCATTGCCATCAACGGTTTGCGAAGGGACCCTAACAATATGGTTATACATTGTCGACAAGAGCCGGATCTGGGTTTTCACAGTTTGGTGGCATTTGAATCCTTTGCTATTGCCTTTAATGTCCCATTTTTCACACCTTTGTCCCATACTTGTTTTTGTTCCTTTATCTATTTCCTTGATTTGGTCTAGAACCCGACTCTGATTCCCTTTGTCGGGCTATTAAATAAAATAGGGCGGACAGCGAGCGGTATCATGTTACAAGGCGACTGAGGGAGGCCAATTTGCAAGAATTTCTGTCATTTATATCTTTGTTCATGGTTCAAGGGGTTTTGTATGCATCAGATTATGTTTTTATCACCAGTTCCGTGTTCTTCTTTGTTGGGTCTCTCTTTTTCTCTTCCAGAAGTGCTTTCCGAAGCTTGTGCGGCGAAGGCGGCAGCTTGGTACAGGGTGTGGCAGTTTGGTCGTATGAAGTTGTTGCGTCTTCTTGCATTGTACAAGTTTTGTGGTTGAAGTTAGGAGGCATTGCGTTTTACAGAGTTATGACTAGACCAGCGGCCTGTATAGCGGTCAGCGATTTGCTTCCGACTTTTTGATGAACCGGATCCGACGGCCTGCTATCGTTGTGGTTACACTTGACATTTGGCCAGCTAGCCTGTAAGTTTTCGTCCTTGAAGTACGCCCATGGGGGTAAGCTCGGCCATGACGAGCAACAGCTATACTTCTGTATATTTCTGGAACATTCATTGTATTGAGCTTTGGACTCTCTTTCGTCGCCTCATCTCAATGCATCTATTCCCGGTCTTGTGATTGGAGTCCTTGATTGCAACCTCAACTGTTACCGCATGGTGTATCGAGGCTCCCAGCTGGTCACGTGCAGACGTGGGATGTTCGCGTAATCATGCAAGTCCTCAGCTCTTTCCTCCCACCGCCATCACTTTCTGCTCCTTGAACGATTAATACTGTAATGGGATGGAAATCCCCCGGACCTCATCGCTTTCTCTTCTCTTTTATCACCAATAGTTGAGTTCTACTACCGGCAGTCGTGTGGCGGGTTGTCCTTCTACTGGCGTTGTTTAATGATGGTCGGTAATTCGGGGGTGCACATGTTTTACTGTGGTGTCTGAATGCGATTCATTACTGCATTGATTGACCAAACCGCATTAATTTCACGGCGAAAATGGATGGGATGGACATTGACAGCGCCCCGAGCGGGACCAAGAGGAAGGCAGTAGACGAAATCGAGTCTCCGAAGCCAGCACGAAGAATCAGGGTACGGCATCTCTCTACCAGCTTCTCTCTCCCTTATACAGATCGTTGAAGACTGTGAAGCGGTCTGAAGAATCAATTCACTGACTCAATACCTGCGACCAGGCTCTCGATCCCGATGTTGTCAACAAGATCGCTGCTGGAGAGATCATTGTCGCCCCAGTCCATGCGCTCAAAGAACTGATTGAGAACGCCGTGGATGCAGGCTCGACGTCACTGGAGATCCTTGTCAAGGACGGAGGCCTGAAGATGCTTCAGATTACGGATAACGGCGGCGGCATCGAGGTACCTTGCTTCCGCCTACAATCTCCCATCACCACACATGCGACTGACACCCTTCAAGAAAGACGACCTGGAAATTTTATGCGTGCGGCATACAACCTCCAAAATCTCCACCTTCGAAGACTTATCATCTATCGCCACATACGGATTCCGCGGCGAGGCTCTAGCCAGCATCAGTCACATTGCCCATCTTACCGTCACGACGAAGACCAAGGAGTCATCCGTCGCCTGGCGCGCGCATTACCTGGACGGAAAGCTGGCTCCTGCGAAACCAGGGCAGTCCGCGGAACCCAAGGCAGTTGCTGGGCGTCAGGGGACTCAAATCACGGTGGAAGACCTCTTCTTCAACGTGCCGACTCGTCGAAGAGCGTTCCGATCCTACGCTGATGAGTTCAACAAGATCATTGACATGGCGGGGCGCTATGCGATTCACTGCAGAGGCGTCGGCTTCACTTGTAAGAAGGCTGGCGAGGCCACCAACACGCTTTCCATACAAGCGCAAGCAACGGTGATAGATCGCATCCGCCAGATCCACGGCAGCAATGTCGCCAATGAACTGATAGAAATCACAGCCTCTGATGACCGGTGGGGGTTCTCTGCCAATGGGCATGTCACGAATGCCAACTACCACATCAAGAAGACAACGCTGCTCTTATTCATCAATCACCGCTGTGTTGAATCGACATCCATGAAGAAGGCGCTTGAACAGACATACTCCAGCTTCTTGCCCAAGGGTGGTCACCCATTCATCTATCTCAGCCTCGAGATCGATCCGGCTCGAGTGGATGTCAACGTCCACCCTACGAAGCGAGAGGTTCACTTTCTCAACGAAGAGGAGATTTTGCAAGTTATCTGCAAGAGCATCGAGACGGAGCTTGCCAAAGTGGATGCAAGTCGAACGTTCATGACGCAGACGCTACTTCCGGGGGCCAAGCCGGTCGAGCCTCTGGATGAAGATGATAGCGACGCGGCCTACAAGTTTACCACTCCAGCTCTCAGGAAGGTGAGGCGGAATTCGAATGACCTCGTCCGGACAGACACGTCTCAGGGGAAAATCACAGCCATGTTCGCGCCAGCGGGGTCCTCCAAGCCATCGGGTTCTCCGTCCAGGGCCATGGAAGACGAAGCATGGGCTGTACCAGAGCCGGTAGAATACACAACGATAGACCGCGACCAGGTGCAATGCCGCCTCAGTAGCATCAAGCAGCTACGCCAAGAGGTGCGAGACGACATTCACTACGAGCTGACAGAAATCATCGCCTCGCATACATTTGTAGGTATTGTCGACGAGGAGCGACGGCTTGCCGCCATTCAGGGGGGCGTGAAGCTGTATCTGATTGACTACGGACACACCTGCTTTGAGTACTTTTACCAGCTTGGTCTGACTGACTTTGGCAACTTTGGGACCATCAATTTCAACCCGCCGCTGGACCTCAGAGAGGTGCTCCAGCTTGGCGCCGAAGGTGAAAAGGAGGCCATGGGCGTTTCCGGCGAGGGATTTGATGTCGATGTCGTTGTCAAAAAGGTGGCGAATCAACTTATCGAACGGAGAGAGATGCTCCTCGAATACTTTTCGCTCGAGATCACTCCAACGGGGGAACTGATCTCTATTCCACTCCTTGTAAAAGGCTATACGCCGTCTATCGGAAAGCTGCCCCGGTTTCTCATTCGCCTTGGGCCCCATGTCGACTGGAATGACGAGAAGGCGTGCTTCCAGACGTTTCTCACGGAATTGGCGACATTTTACGTTCCTGAACCATTGCCTACGTCTCCCTCGGGGAAGTATGAAGAGGAAGAAGGGGATTCGGAGGACGAGCAGAAAGAAAAAGAGGATGATGTTCTTGAGGAGCTGAGAACGAGGAGGCAGCATGTCAGGTGGGCTGTGGAGCACATCTTCTTCCCCACGTTCAAGTCACGGCTTGTTGCTACGAAGAAGCTCATGGAAGGGGCTGTGTTGGAGGTTGCGAGTTTGAAGGGGTTGTATAAGGTGTTTGAACGGTGTTGATCATGGGACAAGGCGATGTTATACGATAGGTTATATCGGAGTATCAGACTGTTTCTATATTACGATGCCATGGCGTTCAATGTTCATGTTACTACCCAAACTGCTAGATTATGTACCTAAATGCGAGAAGATGCTGCTGTTGTGTTGCTTGCCCTATCACGTACTCTCTTTACCTCAACGTCACTTCCACCGGCTTATGCTTCTTCTTGTACGCCAAGAACCTCGTCAGATTCATGACGACTTCGTCCGCCCTGTGCCTCAGCTCCGACTGGGCGCTCTTGTTAATGCTCTTGGCCATGGCCTTTGCCTTTGAGACCACTCCATCGAGATGTTTCAAGAAGCCGCCCTTCCAGAAGACTTCCGCATCATAGGGATACTCTTCGTTGCCGTAAATGTCAAAGACCTGATTAAACGCCTCGACCGCATCCGCAGCAGGCGTATCCGGAAGGCCCGCAATGACAGTAATGAGGAACGTGCCAACCTCGCGGTTGAGATCCGTGGGACAGGGATGCAGGGCAAGCTGTCCGAGCACGCCGATGCACTTGACGCCGAGGGCCTGGAAGGGATCCTCCGGGTCGAGGCGGGCGGGCGCCCCCTTTGTCGCCTGGTAGAGGGAGATGAACTTGCGGTGCTCGTTGGGCTGGAGGGGCGTCTCGCCGTGGAGGACGCGGGCGACGGCCCACGCGAGGCTGGTGATTTGCGTGGCCAGGTCGACGTCGGCGGTGTCGGAGGCGAGGGTCGGGGAGATGATTTGCTGCCAGAGGGCGCGGCTGACGGGGGTCCAGGCGCGCTTGATGCCGGCGTTGGAGTCGTCGGCGAGGTCGAAGAGGGAGACGGACCAGGCGATGTTGCTCAGGGCGGAGAGGGCGTGGGCCTGCATCTTGAGCGCGAGGTCGTCTGACGGCTGGATGGTGGCGATGCGGATGAGCTCGGGGAGGGCGAGCTGGATGAGAGCCTTGAGGGTGGGGAGTTCATCGATGTCTTCGTCGCCGTGGTCGGCGCCCGTGACCATGTCCATGTCGGCTTCTATGTCGGCCTCGTCCATGTCATCGTCCTCATCGCCCTCTTCGTCGTCTTCGTCCTCCTTATCAGAGAGCACCTCGTCCATGTTCTCGTCATCGTCACCATCCTCCTCGCCGGCTTCCTCTTTTTCAGTCCCAGCACCGCCCAAGTCTTTCCTGGAAGAGGACTGGGGGCCACCCATTGCAGAGACTAGGCTTGTGCCGATTGCCGCGAGCGTCTCCAGGGCTAGCTGCTGATACTCGGAAGGACTAGACCAGCTGCTGCCGTTGGCGACGTCCTGCCCAGGGACGTAGGTGGCGATGGCCTTTGTAAGGGTTGGTACGAGGTCTGAGTCGTCGGCAACATCGGTCTTGGGCGAAACCTTCTTCAGTCCGAGAAGAGAGGCGTAGATGTTGTGAAGAATGGCACAGGCCAAGATGCCATCTCCGCTGACGTCGTTCCTCAGAGGTACCAGCGCCTCGTAGCAGGTGGTGCTGCCGGTGCAGGTGAGCTTCTGGGCTAGATCTGCATTGTCTTCGGACAGAATCATGAGACAAGCCATGGCGTCGCCGCGGATGCCTGCTATGGGGTCTTGCTCATCTTGGGGAGTGTATGTGATGAGTGTGAAGAGTACGTTGGTGATGGTCGAGTTTTTGCAGATGGCTTCTAATATCTCGTCGCTAGCCTCGGCCAGGGCTGTTAACAGTGAGACTATAGATGCAGCAATACTTGAGATGAAGCCCTTTTCAGCCTTGGGCAGCTTTGCAAAGGGGGTCTCTGTTGATGTAATCTTGTCTTGGATCTGGGTTGATCATTGTATTAGAGAGAATCAATTGAACAATGAGTCCTGGGAAACTGCTTACCAGCTTCGCGGCAAATTCAATCGCCGTCAGAACATCTTGTCTGAATAAATGGACACAGAAGTCAGCCTCTTCCTCCTGAGCCAGGACCTGCAAGATCCCCCAGCCGGCAGCCCGGCTCTCAAGAGCAGCATCGGTGAGCGTCTGGGTGAGGACAGTGAAGACGATCTGTTCCCGCAGCAGCAGCTTGCGGCATTTCGTGTCCTGGATGATGCTGGAGATGAGCGAGGCAGCGGTAGAGCGAGATTTCGGATCGGCGCTTTTGAGGTCGTTGATGATGGGGAGAATCTTGCTTTCTCTCAGCGCGGCGAGTTCAGGGTCTGAGGGAGGCTTGACGGTTTTGGCGACGGGATCGCTGCGGTAGCCGCCTTTGGATTTCTTTGATTTGCCCATTTCTGATGATACTAAAGATTGAAAAGGGGTATACTTGGATCGATAAGAGATCTGGATGAGACAGTGAAGGAATGGTATAATGGTATTGGATGAGAGGTGTTCTGTGTTGTTGAAGCTGCTGTTTACATGGATGAAATATTTTTCTTCCTCCTAGCACTAAGATCGTTGCTCGTACCCCACCACCAAATCGGCGGCCCCTCCACAATGTGGTGCCAGCGAGCGGACGCGCGGGCAATAGCCACAGCGGTCTTCAGTGGACTAACGGCGCTTCAGGTCAATTGCTCTAGGCATGTTTTGAAGCTCAATGCGCTGTATTTCCAGCGCCTGGCCGCGTCAACTACTGACGCCAATCCATGTGCCAGCCACGAGTCACCAGCCACTGGACCAATTTCGGCGTGCAAAAAGCTCCTCACAAACTGCGCCACAGTCGCTATCTAATCGTCTCCGTCGTGTAAGGCAGGAGGACCACATAGAGAGCTCCCACACTAGCAGTACTACGGAGTAGCTACTATAAAGCTGCCACAACACCCAGTTCATCTCATTCATTACAACTCACCACCGCTCGGATCTCATCCAGCGCGGCTCTCGATTGGAACAGCAAGCACAATCCGGGGCTGAGGCTGTATCGCCATGTGACGAGTTGGCCTCAGATTCACCTCCCAACTCGACCTGTAAGCAAATCGCATACAAGTGGCAAAGCTGAAGCGCCTCACGATCAAACGACATGGCGCCCCCGGCAACCCGCGGCTGGTCTCTGTCGCAGCTCTGGCGCAGCGACGACGAGGAAATGGCCAGCAAAAGGGACGATGACATTGGCCTGCCTCGGCACTCCAGGCCGTCCGACCAGTGGCAAGCCGCGCCCAAATCGTCTCTGCACTGGACCGCGGTGCTCCGGCTCATCGTGTATGCTGCTGCTCTCTTCATGCTGGCATATGGGCTTTTCAGGGTCATCGGGCCTGCTGCGGGAGCCTCCTCGCTTGATCCGGCAAACCTGATGCCGCTGTATGACACGCAACGGCCGCCTCCCAGATACGATGCGCCTCGCATGGAGGAAGAGGGACCTTCAATCAAGTCAGCCCAGACATCAAAGCCACAAGAGCCTCAGGTTGGATCTCAAGGCAGCAGCGGCAACCACCAATATGAGAGTAAGGCTGCAGCTGAAACGACCAAGACGTACAATGGGCCGTTGAAGCTCCCGCATCTGGGCAAGTCGCTGCAAGCCATCATGTCAGAGACGTCCGGGAGGCTTCAGAAGAATCGCAACGTCTTGTTCACAGCTGCGAGCCTCCAGAGTGCGGCTCTTCTGCTGCCAATGGCGTGCCAGATGGCCATGGAGCGCCAGAATTATGTGCACTTTGCTCTGATGAGCAGGAGTGATGTGCCCATGAAAGACTTGCTGGCCATTAATGGCCTCGACAAGGGATGTCCTCTGATCGTTCATGGTACGGCTTCTCGAACGCTATCCGTGCACTGGGCTGAATCGTTGATGCTGATACCATTATAGACGCCCGTCCTGATCATTCGACGACAGCGAGCGAGCCCCGGATGGCGCTTTCTGTAGCCCGAGCTCTCTGTAAGTGAAATGGGAGACTGCCTCTGACACCTTCTTCTTTCATCAGACCCTGACCGGCAGCCTCATCTAGACTATATGAGCGTTTACATGCACCCCCAAGCGATCATCATAGACTCCTCAGGTACCGAGGAGAAATACTTTCTCTCTGGCGTTCGCGATGAGATTCAATCCATGGCAGCTACCTTGATCGAGCTTCCAGAAAGGCCCGGGAAGCGATTTTCTTGGCTGTCAAAGCTCGATGCTTCTGCCCTGGCAGGTAAGGTGGCAACCTTTTCTCGGACTAGTGTGTCGTTTCTAGCAGTCTTCATGCTGACGAGGGCTTTCCAAAGCTTGGAACGATGTCAGCTTTGACATTCTCATCCATGCCCCTCATCACGGCACAGGCAACCTCAAGCGGCTACTCAGATCTCTGGCTCGGGCCGACCTGGCTGGCGTGTCTCCGCCTCACTTGACCATTGAACTGCCAACGATCATAGAAGGAGACCTGCGCAGCTTCTTGGGTGGGTATCAATGGCCCCCGAAGGCTCCCGCTGGAGCTTCGAAGCCACGACTGCTCTCGCTACGTCACAGGATCCCTCGGCAAAAACTGAGTGAAGAGGAGAGCTCCGTCCGGTTCCTGGAGTCCTTTTGGCCGACCAGACCATCCCACTCTCATGTCTTGGTTCTTTCGCCTCATACCGAAGTCACTCCTCAGTTCTTTCACTGTACGCTCATGATTCTTCTTTAGTAAGAAAATTCCGGTTATACTGACTCTGAAACAGATGTCAAGTACTCGCTGCTGCAGCGGAGATATTCGGAGATTGCCACTGCGCAGGATTGGCAAACCAAACTCTTTGGCATCAGCTTCGCGGCACCAGCGACATATCTCGACGGCAACAGCGAGTTTATACTTCCCAAACCACTCGAGGGCCATGAGTCGGGCGCAAAATACACTCCCTTCCTTTGGCAGGCCCCCAGCAGTGATGCAATGCTCATCATGGGCGACAAATGGGTAGAGCTTCACGGCTACGTGTCTCAGCTTCTGGATAAGCGGCATGCCTGGTCGACAACGCCGGATCTCCTCGCCAAGAAGGAAGTTAGTAAGAAATACCCTGCTTGGCTGGAATACACGCTTCAGCTATCACGGCTGCGGGGTTATGTCACCCTTTACCCTACCCAGCAGACCGCCAACAGCGTTGTCGGCATTCACACCGATCTGCACGACGTGCCGGAGGAATACGAAGATGAAGCGACCTCTTCACAAGACTCGATCAACCTTTCCACGGAACTGTTCGATCCGGCATCTCAGGTGGATATGCTGGCGACGCTTCCGCAGGGGGGCGAGTTGCCGCTCCTCTACCGCATCCCTTGGCTGGCGTGGGATGGCCAAGAGGCACAGGATGTCAACATCCGGGAGGCTGCAGCCAAGTACAAGGAGGCGTTCCGCAGCCAGGTCGGGCAGTGCAAGGATGAAGGCCCGGAGGCTTTCCAGGCTCCGGATCCATATGCCAGGGATCTGTTTTGTTTTGCTAAAGGTGGGTGATATGGTCCGTGGGTGATGGCGTACGATGGAGTTAAGGGCGAAATTTGTATTATAACGGCATTGGGATTCTTACCGGTCTTTTTCGTATCAATGGGCACATGTATATACAATTCTCGCACTATACGAATGGGCAATATATGTATGCATTTCTTGCAGGAGCTGAGCATTCCGAGAATCGTGAGACCATTCCCCGGACTGGAGAGGAAAGAAACATATTCGTGCATCACGTCGCAAGACATCAACCTGCTATGTAAATTCACTTTTGGCGTACTTTGTCTATGACGAGGAGTATGATGCACGTTCCAATGATTGAAGCGGCTATTATGCCCAGCACCTGTGACATCGAAGTCAGTACGCACCGCAGACTTTTGCTCCAAGAGACAGGTAGACTTACAATTTGTGTCTTCCAGCCAGACTGCACAATGGCCGCTCTCCGACCATACAAATTGACAGTCCCTGCAACACACGGCAAATCTAATCAACCTCACCAACCCAAAAAGAAAAAGGATCGCAGTAAGAAGATCAGATAGAGAAAGAGGACGGAGATACTCACTTATATAGTTTCCGGCCCCAACAGCGAGCGTCACAACGGACAAGACCCAAAAGATGGCCCCCAGCGGCTTGGCCACCTGGCGCTCGAGCTCGCTGGGGGTGCGGTAGATGTGGAACGAGACTGTGATTGCGACGGAGACGATGGCCATGTAGATGGACAGGCGGAGGTACGAGAGGAAGGCTGCAGTTGAATGTTTTTTTAGCCACAAATCACACACGAGACGATGTCAAAGGTTTTGCGGGGAGGAGATGAAATAGGAATGATTGGAGCGATGAGAGAATTCTTGGGGATGAGGTTTACTTCTTTCATTGGCGCAGTGGTCTCGCGCGTCGCTGCTTTCGTTGATGAATATGAGGGGGGCTGGAAGGGGCCATTGGAAGAAGGCGCTCGATTCATCGGCCCTGGGGTATTCGTTAGCACAGCTTTCCAGATATGAAGGGAACGGTGGTGAAAGGCCCAAGAGAGAAGAGAGTAAAGGTTTGACGTGCCGTAGTTCGCTGACTTCGATGGGTTTATTGAGTGAACTGAGCGGCGCGCAGCATGCCGTCGTGAGCGTCTCTTCGTCGGACATGGCGGCGGTGGAACTCCATATATCTTCTGGCTCAAATCCGCGTATTTTCAGTACAACAGACGCGTTGGAACGTTCTATATGCTGTAATGTGCTTGGATGAGTTCTATATGCTGTAATGTGCTTAGATGAGTGGCGAGGCGGGATACGTGACATGAAATGGCGGAGAAGTAGACAGTTTTGTCGAGAAGCGAAGTTGCGAAAAGTCGAGATGACGTCGGAAAGAGGCGCGCAAGGGGGACTCACGTGCGCTACCCTGTGCCTCCTGCTATGCAGCATCACGAGACACTTTTCACATGCCTCACAACTGCCAAATTTACAAACAGCTGCGATGGAAATCATTCGTATCTGCTTATTGGATGGAAATTTTTAAATCGTTGCTCAAAGATGATGGCATCCATTGATGATTCCAAGTTATACCGACCTCTCACAGTTCATGTAAGCCCGCTACAGACGGATAAGCCCGCCAACAACCATTCATACAAAGTCTCATCTACAATTCCACCAACTTATATCTAAAACCCCCAAATCTCATTCCATCTCCCCTCCTCTTCCCTCAGCGCACCATCCAGTCTCCCAAACCTCGCAGGCAGTCCCGTATTGGCCTCCGGCAAGCAAATCCACTCCCTCACACAGTCCGGCACCTCCTCCTTGATGTGCGCAATGCAAATCAGCGCCTGCTGGTCCGACAGCCCCTTCACCTTGACCGTACCATCCTTGGACTGCTGGCTCTCGACAATCTCCTCGCCTACGTACGTCTTTGCTTCTCCCTCGGTGAGAAACAGCGTGCACTTGTCGCGCACAGCGTCGTCCATGCCGCTAAACGACTCATCCAAGACGACGATATCAGGCCCCTTGATCATGGATCGAATAAACAGCGCCACGCGCTGAGCGCTAAAGGAAACCTCGCCAAACATGTAGTCGTCGGCCCATTTCAGGCCCTCGCTGCCAGCGGCGCTGTTGGGCTTCAGCTCAGGCTCAAACCACCTGAGCGCCGCCTCGACTTTCGCGCTCGCTTCAGCATTCAGCTTTGGTTTCGCACCAAACGTCTCCGCCCAGGCATTCTCAATCACCTGTCTGATGGTGTGGCTCCTCGGCATGTGCTGGTGGACTTCGGGACTGGAATGGCCGATGCGGGACTGAATGTCCCAGAACGTGAGCGGCAGCTGTCCTGAGCCGGGTTCGGGAAGACGGCTGCGTCCAAAGAGCTTGATGGGCAGGGAGTATGTCTGCGGGTGATCTGAGCCCAACAGAGAAACAATGGTCGTCTTGCCCGAGCCATTGGGACCAAAGACGCCCCAACGCTCGCCACGTCGAACGGTCCAGATCAGTCCGGGTCTGTCACCTTCAGGTGTCTTCTGTGACCAGTTGCCCAGCGCAATCTTGTCGCCATAACGGACTTGACATCCATCCATCTCAACCAGGGGTTCGGCATTGGGATTGACAGGCTTCTGCAAGTGAGACGAGGCTGAAGATGAAGACGCCGAGTGGGCTGTCAAGGCGTCCTTGGACAGCACTCGCCCAATATCAGCCAAGGTGTGTACCGGCAGCTTTTCATCTTCTGTTATTCCGCCCACCCTCACACCATGGACATACTTTTTCAGGCCATCCAGCACCACCTCCTTGGGTCCCATTGACTCAATCTGGCAGTCCATTCTCAGGTACACCAAGTGCGTGATCCATTCCGGCAGAGGGTCCTGAGGCCTTGCGCTCAGTACCAATCGCGGGTTTGCCTTCTCAGCAAGAGACTCCAACAATGGACTCAGTCCAGTTACCGTAGGAGGATCAAGGCCCATGAAAGGCTCGTCTAGAAGCAGGACCTCAGGCCTTGTCAGCAGCGCACGGGCTATTCTTGCCCTCCTGCCTTGACCATTGCTGAGGAACGTCACGGGCAGATCGAGCAGATGCTCTAGCCTGAGGTCCTTGACGACTCGCTTCAAAAGCTCAGTAGATATCCCGCCTTCTTCTTCGCTCTCCTGGCCTGGTGTCTTGGCAGGATTCAGCTCCGTGTTGCCCAACAGAAAGTCTCGTAGCGAGAAATCGGTGATCTCTCTTCGAGATTCATACCGTGCAGAAAGATACGCCGATGTCGTGACCGCACCACCCAATCCTCCCGCCCCCTGCTCAGCGTCAAATCCAACATACTGAATAGCTTTGCTGGGCGTCCTCAGCCTCGGCGGCACAGCCTCTGACGACAGATACGGATACGATCTCGCCGTAGGGGGCTCACATATCAAGCGTCCTCTCAGCACCTGCAGGAAGGTCGTCTTCCCGGACAGTGAAGGTCCCACAACGCACCAATTGTGTGGCTTAGGCGTTGACGAGGGCAGCTCGAAGTTGAGATTTTTGAACAGGGCCGGATTGGCATGTGCTGAATGGGAGTTTGGGTGGTGCCGATAGAATGTGCCGTTGGCGATGCGAACGATTGGCGCTCGCGCTGAAGGCGGGATATTCCTGATCATGGCTGATATCTCTGGTGAAGAACCTCCTCTACTATGGCTGATTCGTGTTATTGGGACGAAAGGGGACGGGGAGATGTAGACAGTGCCGTCTACTCCAATTGGAGTCACAGAGGCCAGAAATTGAAAAAATCGACAAAAAGAAGTGAGAACAGAAATCCACGTCAAACAGACCACCAGCTTACTCAGTCCGCACTCATCAAACGTCACCTCTCATTTGCACAGATTGAGTGTCAACATCAACTTTCTCCGCGATCGGGCCCAATTCAATGATACAGCTCTGTGTTACCCTTTCGGGTTAGCCGGGCAGATGATGACATAAAAAGATACGTACCCCTCCTTCGCAAAGCGCATGTGGGGACCTCGAAGCTGGGACGCGAGGCTGCTGGAGCCTGTCAAGACATTGAAGCAGCATCACCATCAACCAGCGAATCGCCAAACGACGACAATCCTCCAGGCTCCCTTTTCTCTCTGCCTCTCCTCTTCTAGCTGGCTACATAACAGTCAGAACAGCTCGCCTTCCACAACAACCACACCTCTCCTCCTCTCATCCGCAACACATCCTCACAGCCGTCATGGTAAAGCCATCCACCCATCCATATCCATCCCTCCTCCTCCCTCTCCTCTGTCCCTCCAGCTAACTCAAACGTCCCCTTATCGCGCAGTCCCTCCGAATCGTCCCCGCCGCCAACGGCCCCTCAACCTTCTCCCACACAGACCACACCTCCTCCGCCCCCTCCGCCCCGGGCATCCACGACACCCTCCGCCACGGCGTCGGCCTCTCCCCCTTCGACGCCGCCGCCAACAAGCCCGTCTCGACGCACCCCCTCGAGGCCCGCCTCAAGTCCTGGGAAGCCACCCAGGAGGCCGTCCGCATGGAGTCCCTCCGCCGCACCTTTGGCATCGCCGAGCCCATCCGCCGAGGCATGGAGCTCAAGATCGTCCGCGACGGCGAGTGGCGGCCCATGGCCCTCGGCGGCGGGCTGCCCAGCGTCCACGAGGACATCCTCAAGGGCCGCGAGGACACCATTACCTGGGACGACGTCTTCACCGGCAGCGAGACGAGGGCTGTGGCTGGCTTCCACGACGAGATGGAGAAGAAGCTCAAGATTCACTAAGGGGGGAACACGGCCGGCAATGGAAAGAAAGAGAGGTCAGAGAAAGGTTACGAATCACCATGTATGCCGGATAGACAGGCTTCTTTCGGAAGACGGTGACATGCCTTTGTATCCAATACCAGGACATAGATTTAGCAAACTATAAGAACAAAAAAATAATGAAAAATTGAAAGCACAAGCAAGACACATTATCTCGTAGAAGAGACTATCATTATCATCCGCATTTTATGGCATGACATGATACAATATGTTCTGCATTTCTATCCTGCAACAACAACATCCACCTCCCACGCTGGGGGCTTAGTCCATCGACATTATGAAAAAGGAGCGTATAAAAATCAAAGTAGAGGCTACAATTGTACATGAACAACTAATATGATGATGCGCCGGTGATGACTCCCTATTTTCCCGATTCTTCCGCGTCTTAGATACCCATCGCGCTGCTTCCCTGTATGGCTAAACGTGGAAAGGCAAACTCAAGCAGCGCAAATAAAAACACAAACAAAAGGGGTGCAAACACTGAAAGAAAAAAGCGTCAGGGCAGCACGAAGATGCTGCTAAAGAAACAGAAATGGATGAGAGACAATGGACCCGTTTTCGCATGCAGGTAGATCTGGAACGTTGAGTGCTTTCACGCACAGGTCAGTTGATTCTCAGGAGCCCACTTGGGCACCGGCCCAGATGCCAGTCTCTGAGGACAAAGGTCTATGCAAACAAACACATCCTTGTAGTGTCCTGCCATCTGCAATTGCCAACAGAGATTATTAACAAGAGAAAACATGAGAGACCGCAACCGCGAGCGCTGTCCATTCCACACGCTAAGAACGCTTTATAGAATAATACAGCAGCGCCCCTCTCGGACGCGGTCCCCGTCGGCGGCGCCAGCAGGGAGGCTCTTGCTCCCGGTCTTGGGTTCCTCCTCATCAAGATCCTGGGGCCGGATGCTCATGTGGACCACATTGGGGCTGTCGTGGCTAAACTGGTATTCTGTCGCCATTGTAAGTAGATGACTCGGAAAGTAAGATAACCAGCGTCCAAGGTAAACAGGCGCAGGGGGAACTGAAAGGATGAGGTGATACATACTCTTCAGCTGCTCCTTATCATCCAGTAATTTGCCAAAATGAATGAGCCGTATGCTGGTCGGGCTGGCAGGTTTGGCCTCCCAGTCAGACCTCCACTCGCGCAGAATCAGCTCCTTCAATGTGTAGATGCTGATGCTGAAAGGATCGGGCTTGCCGTTCTCGTCCTCGTCCGGCATTGCGACATGCCTTTTGCTCAAATATTTCGCGTCGATTTTGTACGGATGTCGGCTGCCAGAGGCCAGTAGCAGGGTGATGTTGCAGACTGGGCCACTGTCGGCGCCAGATCCAGCAGGCTTGATCTCTTCGTCAGCCGGGCCGATGGCCATGGCTGACTCCTCCTGCTTTTCCTCCTTGGACTTCTCCTCCTTGGGTGGCACGTCGATGGGGACGCGCTCTTGCTCCTTGGGGGGTTCTTGCTGAGCGACCACATGCTGAGCTCTCTCGGGCTCGGGGATGTCGTGTGTGCGGTCGTCCTTGTCCTTGGCAGCTTCTGGTTCGGCCAAAGGCACAGAAGAATTGTCCACCTCCTTGCCTTTTGATGAGGGCGCAGCGGGTACCTCGCTGTGATCGGCGGACACAGGGTCGGCCGATGCCGTCGCGTCAACGGGAGCATCCTTGGCCGCATCATTTGTCGCCTCGTCGCTAGATTTCTCATCTACCTCGGACGTCTGAGGGATATTCTTCATCTGCACAGCATCGGTAGGTTGCTCGAGGCCTGAATCGTTGCCAGGAGCGGCACTGCCACCGGTCGTGGTCGAGTCCGCAGCAGCCGACATGTTTCAGTAGGGAGTCGGCGCGGCGAAGCGTGAGGAATGCGGGATCGGTGCAGCACCACCAAAGGGGGTTGGCGACGTCGGCAAAGGAGCGTAACAAACGGCTCAATTCATCAACGGTGAAGAGGGCGCGTAGGAAAATAAAACGTGTATGTCGCTGGAGTTGTAACGAGCGTTTCCAATGCAATAGGGTGGGCTTGACCGTCTCGGCTGGAGACTGGCTGCGCAGGGAGTGTTAAGGATAGATGGGATGTCAAAGGGAAAAAGGGAAAAAAGGCGCCTCTGGGACGGAGCCAGTCAGTCGACGACTTGGTAGATCAAATCAACGAACCAGCGGCAGGCTCAGCGACCAGCCCAGATTCAACTTCCGGGGACACGGGGGTGTGGTGGGGAGGAGGAAACGATGAGCGGGACTCCGGCTAGAATGCAAAGAACGAGCGACGAATGCGCTAGCGAAATCAAGCGCTGGCGAGGTCAAGAATGGCTGCTTTTGTCGCTTTGCCCAACGCAGGCGGAAAAGCTGCACGCCTCGCAGTTCAACGGACAGAGGTGTGGAGCGCCCAGGTTCGGTGAGCGCCGCCCTTTCGTTCTGCCCTTCCGATTCCCTATTTTTGCATGCCTACATACAGGGGCAGTCGTCAGGAAATAATGAGCAGCCGCAGGACCAGCGGCGAAAGTGTGAGGGCGAGTACTTGGTATTTGGTACGGGGATCGTTATCGCCTTCAGCACGAAGCGACCTCCGTCTTCCCAGGTAATCAATCACAGCGAAGCGGCCGAGCAGACCCCTGTCAGTGTAGCGCCGACCGGACACGACGATGTCCGCATACGAACACAAGACGAACGCAGTGGCGCGGGGAACAAGAGCAGATGGTCCGGGTCTGTGCTATGTAACAAAGAAAGAAAGAAAGGTTTGGTGGTGTCTTTGCTGATACAACCCAGTGGCAGGTGCTGATGTTAGAAATTGGAGGTCATTCGCTGTGATGGCTCGAAATGAAGCAGACTCTTTTTTTTCTGCCGTCTTGTCGGTGAGAACTGCGGACATTTCAAGTGCCCAGGAAGCACCTTCCCGCTTGATGACATGAATGACGGTGAGATGTGAATACTAAACGAAAGGAAGGCGCGCAGCATCACAAGGCGCTTTGTATCCAATGCCGTACCTTACGGTAGTAAATCCAATTCCTCACCAGTCTCGAACTCCAGACTCTGCCCTTAAAAGCCCCATCCCGAAAGATCAGACAGTCTTGAGCAGCCACCAGATCACATACGGACTATCGCGAACAAGTGCCAGGCACCTCACGTCTCTTCATTTGCCAGCCTCAAACGAGTCACAGCTGCCGCCGAGACCTGGAGCCGAATCGATTCGAATCTTACGTCGTGGCGCACCAAAAGGCACCAAGCTCGCATATCGGCTTCATGATGCGTACTAACCTACCAGCCCTGCTATACACCCTCCAGACGATGGCGCCACTCATGGCTGCCGGACGGTCCATTGGGCGATTATCTTCCGCCGTTAGTGATGGGACGGCCAGCGGCTAGTGACTCGCCCTGCAGTGAACACTTCATCCTGACGCACCGCTTCTTTGCAAGTCCTCTCACGCACATCGGCTTCTTCATGCATGATGAAGAAGCCCCCTGCCCCAGCCATCCATCTGCCGCTCTTAACCTTCCCACCCGGGAAAGCGATGCCGTTTTCAAGCCATTCGGTCCAACGCCAGAACCGGGGCAACGATGCACGATCCCATCTCAGGTCAGTCAAAACAATGGTGAGTACCCTGTACGAAGTAAACAAAGTCAATCGAAACGGGCTCAGCCCATCTCACTCAGGCATTCTTCTTGGGAAATTGGGCCATTGTCGGACACGAGTCCTTCGCAAATGGTGCTGCGCTATTGGACACGGAATCACCGTCCTTGACGGCGGTATTATACGAAGTGCCCGCTGTACTGTGCATCTTATCCTTAGAACTCTAGTGCGGCTGCATCATGACTCTTGACGTCGAGTATTCGGAGTAACGATGAAGTCAACCAGTTGCTGTCAGTTGCTTCTGCTCCCCACATCTATCGCCGACCAAACCACGACGGCGAGCATCGGAAGCTGTGAATAATCGATCGACGTTATGACTGAACTCATGGTATGGTATTATACCTACCTATACTCATGCGTTCTTGCTATGCCCCGCTTAGCTCTTCCAGAGGCCTTGCGCTGGTATGCGTCCTGACCATGTCGCCGGCTGACGCTATGAAGTTCTCCTTACACCATACCAGGGACATCACCGGTCTAACGACGCCTCTCTCTTGCCAACCCTCCACCCTCTCGTCTGACAGGCACACAAAACTCTAAACACATCACTGGCCAGTACGAGTACTGCCATTCCATCACTGCAGCGGAAAGTGAACTCAAACTTCAGAGGACGGATGTCAAAGGACGAAGTAATACGCGATAGCACTCTGCAATTTCCGTTTCAGACGCCTTACAAGTCAGTATGAGCTCCGCTTGCTGCCGCTGTTCCCGGCTACGATGACCCCACAAGGCTCACGCCTAACATGCGCGCAAAGGGCTTGCGCTGGGGATGGCACAGGGATGGGCTGCGCGAGCAAAGCACGGCAACGAAAAGAGACGCTAGCCGTACTGTGACACTTCGAGGTGCAAAACTGGTGTCGAGAGCCAGCTCCCACAAAGGCCGCCTATCCTCCTCCTGAGACTGAGCGCAGGCACTAAGGAGATTACCCGAGGTTGCATGAAGTCAAGCAGTCGGATGGTGGATCGAAGATGCCACGGTGATTACCTTACCAGATTCAAAATACACGTATGGGATATTCCTCGTTCCAGCTACTACTATGTATCGGTACGCCTAAAGGTATGATCTAATGACATTGGCACCACTTCGATATTGAATTAATATCACGATCCCGAGGATGCCTGCAAAATGCTACGACAACCTCCACCTCGCAGCCCATCGTCCCGCAAATGAACCCAGGCAAAATCACGCCAATCTCCCAAAGACCCTCTCGCTTCTCCACAACATGCAGAATGCCGTGCTACGAGTTCTCGGCTCCACAAGGCGTTTGTTGCCCGTGTTTTGCGGAAACGCAAGCAATGCGACGATAATGGAAGGTCTCTTTTTCGAGGAAGTGTGACGAGACCTCATTTGCTGAACTACAAGTTTCGAAAACACCAAGTCACAAAAGCAGTCGATCTGTCACGATGAATCATGCATGATATTGGGTCTTCGTCCTGCTATAAGATATGTGAGGATCTTCATCCAACTATAAGGTATGTATGGGTATACTTCAAATTATTCAGTTGATAAGTCGACATTCTAATCAGATCGTACAGGCTTCCTCCAGCAAGGCAAGGTATATAAACTCGTTGCAATAAGTAACAGATATCGGTTCATCCCATGATTCGACATCTCTTCGTCCCAAGGCGTCACCAAAGGCTTTCTTTGCCGTGTCCTGTTTACAAGACCAACAAATCGCCGTTGCTTCCCTCGCCATGCGCCGGCTGCAGCACTGCTTGTGGCGCCAGGGCGTTCACCACATAGCCAGTGGCATTGCCCCCTCCTCCACCGTATCCATCGTCTCCGCCGTCTATTCTCATGGCGGCCATCTGCTGCGTCCCAATGCTGGAGAAGTAGGCGTCTGCGTCGTTGACTGCCTGTGCTAGGTTTCCCCCATTAGCAGCTGGTGCGGCGGCCGCATTGCGCGTCCGAAGATCGATGTTAGTAGGCTGGGCGCCGTTGCCAAACATGCTCAAGCTCTTCTGGTTGTCAAGGTCGTTGGAGGCGTATTGCTTCTGCAACGCCGGGGAAGGAATCAACTTTCGCGGCCTGGCGGATCGGAACACGGACTGCACGGGCTTCAGATACACCGTCGCCAGGGTGCCGACGTTGAGGCACATTTCCTCCAGCGTCGACGATTCCAGGCGCTCCGACTCGGCTGTGATTGGAGGCTTCTCTCCCATGACGATGCTCTTTGCTGCGTTCATGTCGGTCGACAGCAGTCGCCAATACATGTAGGCACGGTCACGCAGATCGGGGTTGTCTGTTTCTTCGGTGGCCCACTTGAGGACCTTTGGTACCAGCTCCTGGCCCTTGGTCGGCCGCTGGATGAAAAGCTTGACGGTTGCGGTGAGGAGCGCCAGCTGCACTTCAACGGGTTCCTCCTGGAACGAGTACAAAAAGTCCTCCAGCAGCGCGTCGCTGTTCTCTATGCGGTCTGCATATTGGCCAATGACCCAGACCATGGCAGCCTTGGCCTCTGGCTCATCAAGCGAATCCAGATGCTCACACAAGGTGCCGATGATGGACTCGTACTGGTTCGGATACTTGCGGAAAATGTTTCGGATCACCACGGTAGCTTCCTGCACGATGTACGTGACCTTGGTGGCAACCAGCTCCAGCAGCAGATCAATGCATCGTCGGGCCGCGGGCTCAATCTTGATGGCAAGCTTGCCGATGGCTCGGACAGCCTTTCGCACGAAGTGGACGTCGATCTCTGTGGCGTACTCCCTCAGCTCGGTGAGGACCTCGTCAATGTTCTTCTCGTTGGCGAGCATGAAGATGAGCTCCAGCTTGGTCACCTTGACGTAGATCGGGTCGTTGTATTTGCAGAAAAAGACTCGGATATCGTTCCGCAGCACCTCGGGCCGTCTTTGCAGGATCAGGAGCGCGTTTCTGAGTGCGAGATACTGCACCTCGGGGCCCTTGGCCAACAGCGTCACCAGGGGCGGAGAGAGCTTCTTGCAGAGTGCCGAAATCTGCTTTTGGTCTGCAATGTAGTTCATCAAGTACAGAATCACTCGGATGCAGGTTAGGACAACTGATGAGTTGGAGTGGGAGAGCCGGGGGGCTATTCGCTCGGCTAGCAGTGACGCTTCTCCTGATTCTTGGGGGACGTAGGACATGAGCGCCTCGAGGATATACGTCTGACCCCATCTTGTCTGGTGGTTAACAAAGCCCGTTGAGAGAAAAGCATGTATCACGTCAACTTACTCGGAACAGTCGGCTAGAATCGCCACCATCTTGGAGGCGTTGGTGTAGTCGATGGTCAGCTTGATGGCGTCGCTCCTCTCCCAGATGTCCATCAGTCCAGCCAGCGCGCTGGCAACGACCGTGGGGTTGTCGTCCCTGAGTAGGGAGTTGAGCCGATCGATCAGGTCCGACTGCTCAACCATGTGCCTGTCGTGGTCGTAGAGCTTTGCGACGCAGAACGCGGCCGTCTTTCGTACGTAGGGGTCGGAATCTCTCAACATGTGCTTGACAAGGGGGACTGTGGCTGCCACGAACTCGCGCACATGGATGTATGACATGGTTCGAAGAGCGAGCGCTCGCACGAGGGGGTTTGAGTCTTCCATGTCCTGGCACAATCGTTTAGCTTTACTGACTTTGGCGCTTTCAATCGTCGGTATTGACTCACATGTTCCAGAATGGGAATCGCATTGACCGCAATCTCTGGTCGAACTCGCGCATAGTTGACCAAGTACAAAAAGCACCTGTCAACAACATCACCGATGAGTACTGGCTCGTGTACAGCAAGGGGCACAGGCATGGAAAAGGACGGCCTACATCTTCTTAATCTCCAAACTCGAGATGTGCATGCACTGGATGATGTCAGGGAACAGCGCGACCATATCGTTGTTGCTCATCGTCATGTTGGCCACGATGCGCTTGAGCGCAATCTTCTTGGTCGCGTAGTTCTTGTCCTTCTTGCCGCCGCTGTTGAGCTCGAGGCGCAGCTCCGCGACTTTGCCCTGCGATGATCTTAGCTTATCGAGCGAAAGAGCCGGCATGTAGATGAAGCCGAGTGGGAGAGCCATTGTCGCAACAGTAGAGCGCGATCGTGTTTAGTGAGGGAATGTCATTGTCGGGATGGGTAGATGTTAAGGATGTTGGCGCAACGGCACAACGCAGCGCAGTTATCGCAGTCTCGCAAAAAACGCGACCAAAGCAATGTCGTCCTCGTCGTCGCCGTAGAGTGCGACTCTGACGATTCCCAATACAGGCGACGGAACAGCCAAGGTTCGCTCAGCGCTGCGCGCAGGTGGGAAAGAGATATGGCAGGGAGAGTAAGGCGACAGAAACAGGAGACCCGCGTATATCAAATCGAATGGAGGAGAAGCCACATCAAAGGGGGGGAAAGGCGAAAGACAGTAGCAGAAAAGATGGCTTACCCGAGCGAACAGCTTGGAGTCCCCTCCACCTCCGTTGTTAGACATGGTGACGGCAGGCTATTAACCAACACGTCCTCCTCCCCCGCAGAACTTCGATGCGCCGCAGAACCTGGGCGTGGTTTCCGGCCTGGTGCTGGTTTTTCTTGGCTGAAGTGGTGGTCTGGCCTGGCCTGATCGGGTGTGAATAGTTGCTCCGTACCGGATTAGTCGAAACGTCGTCACGCGGCCGCTGTCACCCCTTGATAGCGACACTCTCCGGCTGCTCCCAGCTATGGCAACCCAAGCAGCAGCACTCTTAGCCTATGGATTCCAGGCAATAGAAGAAGAAGAAGGCCTTGTCGATTAACAATGGCGCCTAAATTCGTGAAACCCGGTGGGTAGGTGACAGCTGCAACACCTTCGCAACGTTGACACCACCGACGACGACGGCCGAAATGCCACTTGTGTTTATCTATCGCGCGAGCCCCGTTTCGTGGTATCGGCTATTGTTGAGAACAAATTGTACTCCGTTCCGTTGACGTGTTTTCTTGTGTTGTATCGAGGCGAAAGGGCTGTGACCAATCGGTATCGACACGCGCGCCTGTTTCGTTTCGCTGCCCGCTTCGGTTTGGCGGTTTCCCAGAAAGCTCGTTTCCTCGACGTCGCGGTTTCGCAACCAAGAATTATGTAATCCCTGGAGTTCGAGAACACACCCCTGAGAAGGAGGCTCGGGTTTCGATTCGGCGGGAAGATTTAGAGAACAAAGTCAGTAAATAGAAGAAAAAAGGAATCCCGCTTCCAAAGGTTCGCGAAAACCCGTCGGGAGGTAATAAGGGTCAAAAAAGGAGTGGAAAGCGCGCCGGCAGGGTCGGTATAATGCAAGGCCCAAAAGGACCGGTGCAGTTCCCCCCCATCTGATTCGCCTTCGTCGGCCGGGGCTATCGATAAGGTCGGCCTTGTGCTGCAAGCTGCTGGAGCTCAAGAGGTCCAGTAATTTTGGGGGTGCTGGGCGGCGACCCACCGGCTGACTCTCGGGACAAGGACAGCAGTGACGAAGAGGGAATCGGCAAGCTCTCGTCAAAGCTACTAAATCCCACCTTTTTGCATCATCCATTGCGGGCGAACAAACAGACGACGAACCGCCAGCAACGACGAACAGACCGACAACGGGCTAGGAGTCAATCCTCCCCTTACTACTCGAACTGGAATTGAGTTCATCTCCCAGCAACATGGCTGAAACTCCCGTCGTTGCCGCGCCGTACTGGGCCGCCCAGCTCGACTTCCCCCCCATCGCAAAGTCCAAAGTCCCCGGCATCATCGACCCCCCAGGCTTCTCCAGCGTCCCCAGCGGGCCCAAGGTAGCGCGCTTCACCACCTCCTTCTCAATAATCGCTCCAACGACAAAGGGCTAACACTCCCCGCCCAGAAAGGCAAAGACGTCAAGGCCCCCCAGCCCCGAAAACCCCCCTCCCCCGAGGAGCGCGACACCCTCAAGCTCAAGAAAGCATGGGAGGTCGCCCTCGCCCCCGTAAAGGGCCTCCCCATGACCGCCATCATGATGTACATGTCCGGCAGCTCCCTCCAGATCTTCAGCATCATGATGGTCTTCATGGCCTTCAAGAACCCCATCGTCGGCCTCATGGCCACCAACCAGGCCTTTGAGCGCTTCCAGACCGACAGCAACGCCGGCCAGATCCTGCAGACCAAGCTTGTCTACGTCGCCATGCAGTTCTTGGCGCTGGCGGTGGGCGTTTGGAAGATCAACTCTATGGGCTTGTTGCCGTATGTTTTCCCGCCCCTTTTAAGCTACCGTGGAATCTACTTTTCTGATGTGTCGGTTTACTAACATGCTACAGGACAACACGATCCGACTGGCTGATGTGGGAACCACTGAGAGAGCCTGTAGAGCACGCAATCCTAGCTCTGTAGAGCAGAAAAGAGAAGATCCTCGAAATTAATAGTATAGTGATAACGACTTTTATGAGACACCATGCACGCTGCCAACGGCTCAACCGTCCATTTACCAACGCCGCCGTCATGTGATTCCGATGCCAGACGCAACGCTATGCCTTAAGCAGGTGTATATTTGATAAAATGGAAAATCATGAAAGAAATCAAAAGGAGAAGTTCAGAAAACAAAGCTTCGTATCGTCAAGTCATCGCCTCATTCCCTTTCTGTCGTTCCCGGCTCTGCTCGCTCGCTATCAGTGCTGTTCTTCCTCTTGAGTTTCTCCGCCCTCCAACGAGGACCTCTCTTCTCGATAAATCTCAGCCAAGGCAGGCAGGCCACCATGAGCAATGCCAGAAACGTAAAGCACCACCCTCGGCCCATGGCGTCAATCATGTGATCCACAACGGCAGTGGCCGCGGCTCCGAACAAGCAGCGGACCAGATTGTTGGCCGCCGCTGCCGTAGCGGGCGACCCGGGATACAAATCAACAATGAGTGTGTTGAGAATGCTGAAGGTGCTTGGAACGAGCATGCCAATTGCGAAGACAAGAACAAGCGGCGCGGCCACGCTCGTCTCCGCCTGCAAAGCCCAGCCATAGCCGGTGACAGCGGCAGCGCCTGCAAGCAAGGAAGGGTAGATGGGCTGGATGCGCGCCGACTCGATGGGGAAATCGCCAATCTCGTTTCGTCGCCCATGGCTCGCATCGACGCCCAGCTTCTTTGCAATGCGGCGGTAGTTCCAGTCCACCACGTATCCCTGGAGCACAACGGTCAAGCAGCATCCAAGGCCGTACGGCAAGAAGCATAGTCCGACCTCCAGTTCATTATAGTGGTATATCTCCGTGAAGAGCGGTGACAGGGTGGCCGCCACCAGAATGAAGTTGCAGTAGATGATGGCTGCGATAAGCAGGATCTGGCTCATTTGCTTGTCAAAGGTAATGACGAGGGTGCCCAATGGATTCGGAAACCGCAGCTTTCTCTTGGGTCCATGCTGCGGTTTCTCGCCCCTTTTCCTCCTCTTGAAAAACTCAATCACGGTGACGTTCCAGGACTGAGGCGGTATTGATCCGTTTCCGACAACGTTTCGACACATTTCGGGAACGGTGACGACCCATGGAACAAGCCATACCGCGACAAAGATGGCACAGAACCAGAAGATGGACGGCCATTGGAGATATTGAGTCAACAGGCCCCCTATCACCGGACCAATCGTCGGCCCAATGTTGATTCCAACACTGACCAAGCCCATGTACTTCCCCCTCTTGGCGGTCGGCGTGATGTCTGCAACGACGGCGTACGATAGAGCGAGCGTGCCGCTGCTGCCCGCTGACTGGAGACAGCGCAACACCAGGAGCGCCGCGTAGTTTCGTTGCAAGGCGAGGCCAATGTTGGCACAGATGTAAATGATAAAGGCCACGATAAAAGCGGGTCGACGGCCGGCCATGTCACCAAAGTCACCGAAGATGGTCGGTGATATGCCCTGGAAGATCATGTAGGAGGTCAGGGTCAGGTTGAGGAGCGAGATCGAGACGTTGAGCTCCTCAGCCAAGGCGTCCAATGCCGGGAAGTAGATGTGGGCAGTCATTGGGGAGACCACGCTCGCGATGGTCGCCATGATGGTGATCCATATCTTCATGCGCCGGGAGAAGATGCTGTAGGGCTCGTTGATGGCGTGTCTGTTGCCCAGCTCAAGATTCTCGACAATCGCCTCGCCCTGGTCGTAGCTCGCTGGCAGCTCTGCGGTGTCCTGATCGGCGAGCTTGGCTTCCGGATTCCGATGAAGATAATGCTCCCCGGTGGTCTCGATGTCCGGCTCGATCTCTACCGGTAGAGGGCTCTCGCATGTCTCTTTGTCGACCCGCTGTATTGCTCCATCTTGCTTCATGGCGACGCAGTCGGCAATGGCCGCGTCTTCAACAAGAAGGGCGGGGCGGCAGCACAAGACGATGAAGGATCAGAAAGCAGGAAGAGGAAGAGGAGAAAGGGATGAGATGCCCTCAGCTTCAGATCGGTTAGGGTAGCAGCGGAGACCACCTGTGTGTGGACGATCGAAGCTCGGTTTCCCCACAGATTCGGTCGATGCCCGTTATCAGCCCCTCGAAAAGCTGGTTTCTTCCTCCTCCAGCTTCGTCCGGTCCAGGGTCACAGGGGGTCAGAGGTCTTGACTCGATTCGGGCAAAATGATCCGTCAGATGCCTTGCATTGCAGATACGATGAATGCAAGCAGAGTCTCAGTCTTTATCCGGGGAACCATGGCTCGGGTGCCGAGAGATGAAGCCGGCGTTCCAGGTCGCTGTCTGCTAACCCAAAGACAAGTCCATTCCTTGATGATGATGACAGTCGTCGCCTACAGGTAGTCATGCAAAACCCGGGAATAACTCGCCAGGGGAAGAGGGAGGATAAGGTCATAGGAAGCAAAAAGGAACAAAGACGCTGCCATAATTAGCATCACTCAGCACGCGCCCTTTCCTCCTCGGTCGACGTCCGAGCTATCAAAAAAGGGAAGAAAACACCATAAGATCTCTGTTTGCATCCACGAATCAAACCGGCCTGTAGCCGTTAGCTCCCGCCCACACACAACTTTCCATGTTGCTTTGGCATTAGCGTCAATATTCTCCGGTGGCGTATCGTGACTTTCCGCATCTATCCATGCAGTCATTGCCAATAGTCTGCATGGTTGAGTGTCGAATAGCAATGTGACTTGGCCTTTCATGTTGGTTAACTCGTTCAATTGCTTCGTGTCCAGCGTGCGAAGTAATAGTAGCAGTACTACTCTGTGGCGGTTGCCGTGAACAAGAACGGAGCATTGCCCAATGATGCCTCCGGACTTGTACAAAGTAAAGTCGGTTCTCTGCAGGCTCGTTGGCTGGACATGCTTATGCCGGCTCCATGCTTCGACATTCGAAAGGGAAACGGTAACCGTGCCGGGCCGTCGAGGGAGGCTTGTGTTGTATCATCATCTTGGCTAGGATCGGTATAACGTCTGCAGTCCGCATGGCAAACTTGCAGTATTTTCCACCAGTCCGTGATGGAGGGTCTAGACAAACGTTCGTAGACGGATCAACCAGGCCAAACGTCAACTTCCCCAGCTGGTGGGCCATTCGCTCAGCACTTGGCAAACGAGATAGTCCACTCCCTGAGTCGTAAAGAGGCAAATCAACGTTGAAAAACGGCGGGAATAGGCCGGGCCACAGCCGGTTGTGGACCGTTGGTTGTGTGCAGCAACAGCAAATCGATGAACGGATGAATCAGAAAGCTGAGGTTGTGCGTTTGCGGGTTGGATGCGCTGATGACTAAGCCAATCGCAACTCTGCCAGCAATGATGCTACACCATACGTAGCTCCATCAACTTGGTGATGTCGATGACGTGCATGCGACAACTTTGGCGACAAGGCCTTGCTCAGGCGCGATTGACTGTTGCCGGATAACTATTGGCGAAATGGACGGCTCAAGCTTCGCGATACCGGCGGATGTGAACATTACGGAGCAGTTCAACGAGCTGCTGCGGCAACACCACGCGCCGCCGGTCGTCAAGAAGGTGTCTCTGGAAGACATTGATAGCTTTCTGAAGGAGGCATACCGAATTGTCAGTCATTCCACACTGCATATACAGCTTGAACAGGTCTAGAAACTGACTGCTTCTTCCAGAACTCGCACATCACCAGCCTCCACCAGCAGCTCCAAGATGTACGACAAGCCTATCTCTCAACGGCGCAACCCCGCCGAGCACAGGTCCGGCTCGCCCAGAACCAGCCACGAGTCCTCTCCGACCGAGAACGAGAAGAAATCGACGCCAATGCGAAGCAGATGATTCGAGAGCTCAACGCGAGCATACGATCGCTGGACGAAGCCGAACAGCTCCGCCGGGAGACCGAGTCGGCCATTATCCGCAAAAAGTACACAAAGGGGCTGGGCGCCCTCGGCTCGTGGGCATCCGGCGGCCTTGCCAGCAGTAAATCTCCGGAACATGCCGCAGCCGAAGCGCAAGCCCTGCAGCTGGGAGGCTATCGGGACGGCGTGCTGTGGTTTCTGCGGCAGCGGCTGGAGCTGTGTTGTCGCACGCAACAAGACATGATGGAGACGAGGCTGCGTAGAGAGCTGGAGAAGAGTCGTAGCATGTTGCCGATGGGAGATTTAGCAGAGTTTGTCCCGACTGCCTACAAACCGCATCGGCAGACGACGTTGGGAGACACCTTTGCTGCTGGAACCGAAGAATCACCTGCTCCAATTACAGAGGGCTTGACGGATGAGCAGGTTCAGATGTTTGAGGAGGGCAACCAAAGCATGATGGAGCACTACGAAAGCACGTTGGACAAAGTGCGGTAGGTCTAGACCGCTTGAATTCTGCTCATACACTCTGGCGCCGTTGAGAATGAAGACTGACAGGACACGTCACAGGACCGCGGAAAAGTCGCTGTTGGAGATTTCGGAGCTCCAGACGCTTCTGGTCAACAACCTCACAGCACAGTCCGAAAACATTGAATTGCTTGTGGCCGATTCGGCATCCATGGCGGATAACGTGGGCGGAGGAAACAAACAGCTCAAAAAGGCCACCCAGCGGCCGAGCACGGCACGGTATACCTTTTTTGCGGCCAGCGGGCTGTGTGCATTCTTGATACTGTGGGATCTGATCATCTGAAGAAGAGCTGGAAAGACATTGTTTTGCGATAGTATAGCTTCTGATAGAACCCAATGGCGGCATCAACAGACATGCCCTGGGTCAATTGCATTTGTAAACCGGAGATTCTAGTCTGGAGCCGTTCAATGACCCATGGGGCCGGGACAACTAGGGGAAAAGACGGCGGCATGTGAAAACGAGGCCGGGCTCCAGAACGAGCCGCCATTATGCGGGGAATCATTGGACTTTTTCTGTCCACGAGGCTTGAGGGGGGGGTTTCCAAGCTCGGTACCTGACTCTTCAACGGAGAGCTAATGTCAAATAGGGCATCTGCAGACTATGAGGATGGGCAATTATGTGTCATTTGACGAAAAGGAGAGGCTCTGGGGTTCCGTGGCTTGTGGTCAGTGTGTCCAATCGGGTGGAGTTGGGTCGCTTGAAATCCGGGGTTCGAAAATGTATCGGCTGGGTTTACGTATTATCACCTTACTCGGGTCTCGCTTTGAGTATCGGCTGGTTTCTCCTAAATTTTTAGTAGTTGTGATAATCGTTCTTCTCGTATGGAAAAAGATAAAAATTGGGCATGAAGTTACGAGGAGCTTGGGGAGTGCAATATTGCGAGGTCTCGTGATGCAGTCTTTGGGTCATCAGCTTGTCTCTAAATGAAGGAACAGGGTCCTTTTACTGCTCTTGTATTCAATACCCATGGATTGCGACTTGCTAAGCTAATCCGGCAAGTTAAACGTTGCCCATCTATTTGTACCGTCTACACTCCTGAAAGTACAGAGACCGGCTCACACAGCCCGTGCAAGCCGAAGGCCTCGGTCAACCCACTCAGAAGCCGTGGAGTTGCACATGGCATGACGACAGATAAAAAGCGGCTCGACTGCCCGAGATGCATGAGTCCAACGCCCCGATGCATCTTATCGTGTTCCTTCAAGATTGCTGCTGCTTGGAGTAAATTGCTCTTATTCCATTCAAAGTACCTTTTCACGGACCTGATACGGGGTTCTTTGTCGTCGCACTCGTCCGATCCTTTTGGCCGTCTTCGTAACGCATCTCGCTTGGCCGTCTTGAGGCCTGGTCTCACGTCAAGGTATGACTCTGCATAATGGCCATATGATCGCTTCCCATCGCCCGGTCCGTTTCACCGGTTTCAATATCTCGAAGCGGTAACAGAAGGAAGTAGGATTGGAACAGACTTGCTGACTGCATCGCTGCCCAAGGGTCTCTGCCAAATCTCCTGAATATCGGCTCTGCAAATCGTCGAGTTTCAACTGGCTATCACAAGCCAGGCAGCACCAAGCGAACAACGCACCCCTTTCAGCCCTCCGGCGATAACAAAGCTCAGCTTCCCGTCCCGACCGTCTCCAGCCCTGTACCTCCTCCGTGCAGCAGGCACAAGATTGATCCCGTGGCCACCCCCTGATATCGTCAGCTTGAGGCGTTGCTCCGTCTTGGGCTTGTCCGGGGAGTCGGAACGTACGTACCCAAGCTTCGAGGTCTGGTGACGTGCAGGCACCAGCAGGATTAGCGGGCACCACAGGAGACTACTCCAGCGCCTCTCCACCGTCTCCAGGGCGCTCCTCCAGCGGCAACTCAGCCCCAGCCCAGCCCGCTCCGGTTCCAGGTTCCAGTTCCAGTCCCCTCAGGGTTCTACCAGGTTCCCGCAGTGGCTGCCCTGGACGTTAGCACTTTAGCCGTCTCCAACCCCACCATCAGCCCACTGCAAGCGCGCGTATTGTGTCGAGTCACTCTCGCTCGTGCCTGGGACGTTTGATTCCCGTCTGCTGGTCGTTCCATCCGGATTTACATATTAGACGATATCCCACCAAAGAACCGCCACCAATGGCTCCTCCAGCATCATCATCGTCGTCATCGCCCTCTCAACCCTCTTCTCGAATAACCTCTCAACCTAAATCCCACCCTCAACCTCGAGCCAAATCCTCATCGTCTGCCTCGTCTCCTCCTCTCGCCCGCCTTCACAACATTGCGAGCCACGTCTCTCCCGCAATGGCTTCCACCACCAACTTCCCGCCAGAAACGGTGCCCCAGGCGCCTGAGGATCCCCTCTTTGGCCTCGCGCGCGCCTACAAGGCTGACACCAGCCCGATCAAGGTCGACCTGGTAAGTTGCAAGCTCCTGTTGCTATTTGCTGCTGCTTCTTCTTCTTCTCGTCTCTTGTGTTCCTTCTCCATTTCATGTCGTTTGCTTTCCCCTCATTCTCCTCATCACCCCCCTTCGTTGCCCCGCGGCCGTCACTCGGCTCGACTCTTGTGTCGCAATCGCGGCTGCGACGTCGGAGGCAACAAAAGCCCACAAATCTACCAAAGCTTGACTAATAGATGCCGCTTCGAATCAACGGACTGACTGACCGATCCTTTCGCTTACTCCAGGGAATTGGCGCCTACCGAGACAACAATGCAAAGCCCTGGGTTCTGCCCGTGGTAAAAAAGGTACGGTGTCTTCTTCTTGCTCCCGTCCCATCCACAGAGCTAGACGCTGTGATGCGATCCATGCATGCATGCTAGCTCCTCTTGCCTGTGATGCTAGTAATAAGCTCAATCGGCGCAACAGTCATTGGCCCGCTTGCGGCTCTTCATCTACCTCGCACATCGTGGCATTGATTCGCTGACCCACTGCTTGCTGCAACCACAGGCTGATGACATTCTCCGAAACAACCCCGAGTTGAACCACGAATATGCCCCGATCGCCGGTCTCGAGAGCTTCACCAGCAAGGCCGCGGAGCTCATGCTCGGCGCCGATTCGCCTGCCCTGGTGGACCGCCGCGCGACGTCTGTGCAGACCATCTCGGGCACCGGCGCCGTTCACCTAGGCGCCCTGTTCCTCGCCAAGTTCTACAAGGGCAACCGCACCGTCTATGTGTCAAATCCCACATGGGCGAACCACCACCAGATCTTCAACAACGTCGGCATCACCGTCGCCCAGTATCCCTACTTCAACAAGGAGACCCGCGGACTAGACTTTGAGGGCATGACGGCGGCAATTTCAGCGGCCCCCGAACGCTCCATTATCCTACTCCACCCCTGCGCGCACAACCCAACCGGCGTCGACCCAACACCTGATCAGTGGAAGCAGTTGGCCGGCATTATCCGCGAGAAGAAGCACTTTCCCTTCTTCGACTGCGCCTACCAGGGCTTTGCCTCTGGCGACCTTGCACGAGATGCCAGCGCTGTGCGCTACTTTGTCGAGCAGGGCTTCGAGCTCGTAGTTGCCCAGAGCTTCGCCAAGAACTTTGGCCTTTACGGAGAGCGAGCTGGCTGCTTCCACTTCGTGGGCGCTCCCGCCGCCGACGCCGCCGAAACCGTCACCCGGATCGCCTCTCAGCTCGCCATCCTGCAGCGATCAGAAATCTCCAACCCTCCCCTGTACGGCGCAAGGATAGCCAGCACCGTGCTCAACGACCCCCAGCTCTTTTCCGAGTGGGAGGAGAACCTCAAGACCATGTCGGGCCGCATCATTGATATGCGCAAAGCCCTCCGGTCCAAGCTTGAGGAGCTCGAGACGCCAGGCACCTGGAACCACATCACAGACCAGATTGGCATGTTCAGCTTTACCGGTCTGACAGAAGCCCAGGTCATGAAGCTCCGCGAGGAGTATCACATCTACATGACCAAGAATGGGCGAATCAGCATGGCTGGCCTGAATACCCACAACATTGACCATGTGGCTCAGGCTATTCGGAAAGTGGTTGGCGAGACGCAGTAATTGTATGACATGGTATAATAGATGGGTTCCCAGACGTGTGGCTTCATGATGATTGCCGCAAGCCAGGGAGCAGGTTTGTTTTTATAAGGGTGCTTTTTATTTCATTTGTTCTGTCACCATGAGAGCGGCTATAGATGCAGCTAGAAAATGGCATAGGAGGCCTTTGAAGGTCTTGAGTCCGTTGTTTCTCAACGAACAACAACACACACTTGTATGTCTTCCTTGGATGACTCGATGACTCGTGATGCTTGTGATGGAGAACGAAGACCCGCTTCCCCGGATTCCTGCAGATGCGATTTCGATCGGAACTGGGTTCCGGCGCATGGCCTGTGGGACACTTCAATGGGGCATTGTGCTTGATGTAGTGTGATAGAACACTGCCCAGGATTGCCTTGGATTAATCAATGAATGGTGGTTTTCTCGCAAGTTTGTCGATAGAAACGAGTCAAGGCACGGTCAGCGACCTAAAGCCTTGGGGCTCGTCCCTTGCAATTTGGGCCCAGACAGTGATGGTAGCGAGGACAGAAAGCTACCAAACAACTCCATTCCAGCGGGATCAAGGTTCGCAGCCTCTATGCCTGTGAAGCTCAATACACAGCTCGGATGAGAGACTTGATGCGACGACCCACTAACCACTAGATGGGAAGTTTACAATCGTGAAGCCCGGGTTATCAAAGACGGTCAATGAATAATGAATACCAGCCTCATTGTAAAACGGGGCTCTATACAAACATCCACCGTGTTGTTGACCACCTCCCTATAGGAGATTCAAGCTCCTTTCAATGCTACAGAGCGGGGAATTTAGAGTTTTGATGGGCTTGTATGCAGAGGATATTGGAGTTGGGTGAGGAAGAAGAAGAAGCGCTCAAGGGTAAGCTCAACGTGCTCGCTGTCAGTTTTGCCAATACCTCAACCACAAGACATGATAGTTGAAGTAGTTTTCATGCCCATTTCACACTGATGTATTACTGTGGTATTAGTAGAGATTTATCTCCGCATCGTTACAGCTTTCACATATCCTTGCCCCATGTCCATCATACAACTCAAGCCTACCGGCCCCATCAAGAACCCAACCAGCTCAACATCACAAGTTTTAACTTCCCATGTCTCATCACACATTCGATCCGCAACGTAATACATCCAAAGCAATTCATACCAGCAACATCAAACAATGCTACCCCTCTCAAAGCCGGCATACTAATCCCTTTCTTTCGCACTCCCGCCCTCCCCACATCCGAGAACCAGGCTTTCCGCCATGTCTCCAAAAAATCAAAGACAATCACGGCAACAGCTGCAATCTCCACACACTCCAGCTAGTATTTCGCTCCCGCTTGTGTTGGCCTTGTCTCACTTGGTTTGTGGGCATATACATGTATACAACGTTCTCAATCTCCGCGCGCAATAATAAGAAGCATGCATCAAATCCTGCACCAGAAAACCGGGGAAGTATTGGCTCTATCCGGCCAAACGCCGATTCGAACACAAGATTTACCGCTCAGAGGTGGCGAAGATGGTCCACTGTTTGTTGTCCCAAAGCTATACAATGCTCTTTTTTCAGGTGATTGATGACTTGAAGTGTAGCCCATATCTGAGTCAACCATTGTAGTCGGGTTAAATCCCGATAAGAAGGGCAACATATTGATATGCAACACTTAAAAGAAAAGCGAAATAAAACAACCTGTAAAATAGGCAACAGGTACCTACCTGGTAGATACAGGACCCGTTCGTGACCTCCCCTACTCCGTGATTGAAACATGGATCCATTCAGACACAGATGCAACGCCCCCTGTGCGGCTGATTCAAGCCTTTCAACCAGGCTGGACGCCACGCACTTGTCTGTGCTCGTACTCGTACACGTACTATATCCTCCACCCTCCCCTGGTCAAGCCATCAAAATCTCAGGCGTCTCAGCCTGGTTTCTTCCAAACTTGCATCTACTACGCACAGGCATATGAGAAACGCCACGCAATATCCAGCCCCAAGACAAACATGTCTCCCCATCGAAGCGATGTACGAAATACCTCGTTCACGCTCACTCCCTCATGCAAGCCTCGTCTCATTCGTAAAAAAAAGAGGAGGCCAANAAAGAAAAAAAAGAAAAAAGGCACATAACCCCGTGACAGCACATTAGTTAGTGCTCACCTGCCTGAGAATATCCCCTTGTCAACCCAATTTGTCTTGTTGAAAAGCTACATGTACCCCAAGCAGACGATAGGACATGTCATTTCAAAAATGCGGGCTGAGACCTTACAGGCAATAGTATCATGCAATGTACGAGAGGAAACTCCGCCACTAGCCGTGGGCAGAAAAAGAAACTTCGATCGTCACGCATAGTTGGGGGCGATGGGAAGTGACGAGAGTATCGGCACGCCCAGGATACGGGAGGGCGTATGTGTAACCGGCAGTTGGGATAATTGACCATCCCCGTCAATTGGTGTCGGAAGGATTAGGTCTGATAAGCTCTTGCATGGGCAGAGACTGAAGCTATCTAGATTGTTTGGACAGAAAGGTCAGGAACCGTAGAGACGATTGATGTCTGTATGGGTTGTGCTTCGTTAAGGAAGTTGGCGTAAGACACCACACATAGGTGCATCAGGACTTGATATAGGATGAGGTACCCTAAGAAGATCATGAAATGCATCTTTCTCTGGACCCTTGGACATGGGCGACATGCGTGTAGGCATTGAGGATTCGTAAAGAATCATGTTCAACAGGTGAGGCGGTTAAGTCTACGCATCATCACGATACCTTCCGGAGAGAACTGTGATCGTACTAGATAGTACTACTTTGGTAATAACTACAAGTACCACTGGATGAATGTACGGGCAGACGACAGCTGTGCTGGTAGCTACTTTGCAATTTTCAACGTTGGAGAAAGGAAATGCGTTGCGAGCTGCTTGCCATGTTATAAAAAGGCAGTGTTACACAATGCAATCCAAGTAAAGATCGCAGCCGTTTAACGAGCAGCAGCTAAGCTGACCTGAGAGGATTATAATACCACAGCTCTAAAGCAAGACTGGTAATGGAAACTATGAGATGGTACCAGCCTACAGGTAGGTAATCACAACAGATGAAAGTAAATGAAAAGCCCTTGAAGGCAAAGATAGCCATGAAATCTGAAGAGAAGGAACATAGCTAGAATGTGCCTGGTGGAGCGTTCACACCAGCAAAAGATGGTCGTATAAGGATCAATGATTTCGGAAAAAGCTGATTTCTCGAACGCTCAAAGCAAGTGCCGTCTCGGCGGACCACGAGCTCGCAAAGCTCAGCTTTGAAATTCATCAATACTGTCCACAAAGCGCGGCCATTCGACGGGGAGCTTTTCAATGGCGGAACAAATCCAGGCGAAATGCGCCGGCATCCAGGTGTCGTAGAGGTTCCTGGTAAAGCGATACGCAGCCCATTTGTCGCACTCCGGATCGGAAAAGTCAAATGAGTGAATCTTTGTCCGATGGAAGTTTGTAATGTTCCCGTAAATCACCGGGTAATGCGCCGATATTTCGACCCGACGATGATTGTGGGCGATGGACCAGCCCAAGATCTGGCGGTGCACCTCGCCCTCACGGCTGACGCCGCGGAAGAGCTCAACGACGCCGCGCATGCCGATTGTCATGCTGTGTGCGTTCTGACGCTCGCCCAGAGCGATGGGCCCAATTTCCAACGAGAAACAGGGAAAGAACATGTCAGCAGTGACCTTCATAGGCGATGTCTTCGCCGCATAGAGGTCGTTGAAGAAGTCTATAGCTTTGCCGAAATGCTCCTCTGAGAACGCCTCGGCCGAAAACCCAATGGCATAGCTGGGTTGCGGCTGAATGCGGACGACAGGTTGAGAGTTTGACCAGACCTCGTCTGTGGATTCGCACAGGAACCCCAGATGCGGATGGTCAGTGGCAAGAAGCTCAACTGACGGCGCAATCAGAGGCGTGATGTCGCGGAATAGTGTTGTCTCGTTTTTGAACCTGACCCTCTCGCAAGTCTCTCCAATGACGTCGTCGTCAAACAAGGACTTCTTGGGAAGCGGCCGCTCTCTTTCAAGCAGTTCCTTGTAGAGTGCTGTGGCCTCTGGGCGAAGGCCGTCTGAATCCTCGCTCATATACGTTCCACATCGATGGAATTCATACTGCCACGAGGGATCTCGAAAAGGGACACTCTTGTGCTCCTTGGGCAACATGGACCTGTGTAGTGCATAGCAATCGCTATCAGGCCCAGAGTTGGGGGATACAAAATGCCCCCGTCGGCCCCCGCTGAGCAAGGCTTGCCAGTCGGCAAAGGTTTGAAAATGTGACTCAGGAACACCATTCTCCTTGTTTTCTACCTCCAAAACTGCGGCTCCATGGCTAGCAGAGCGAGGAGGAATCTGGGGAGTGCTCGGATTGCCTTTGCTTGCGTCTAGGGTGCTCGTCTCCGTGGGAACAGAATCCAAGATGCTCGCGCCGTCATCGCCGTCACGGCTGGCTTCAATGGTGCTCATTTCTTCCTCTTCTGCAGCTGCAGCAACGTCTCGAGCGCTCTGGGTATTCAGAGTTCTTATTTGAAGTTTCGTGTAACGCTGCATGGTCTCAGCAGCCGCCCCCCTCTCTTGTTTGCTTGCGAATCCAGCCGCCTCATGGACCTGTTCGGCAATCGTGGCAGCAGCCTCGTTGACGAAGATGATGCGAGTGGCAATTCTATTCTTCCTCGTACTGACAGTCGCGTTGCCAGTCGTATCAGTAATCGCCTCGGCGTCATCACGAGAAGCTGAAGTCTGCCGTCTCTTTGCACCGTGATTCTCGTTCGGGCTATCGCAAACGGCGCTTGGACTCTCACGAGATCGCTTCCTGCTACGCTCGGGCCCAGCACCAGACTCTGCCAGGGTCGGTGGCAGCGGCTGTGGGGGATGGCCTTGACCAACCAGATGCTGCTCCTGTTGCTGCTCCTGCTTTTGAGGCGGGGTGTCTTCCATTGTTGCGATGATGGCGGTGGTATACAACGGAGATGTTGCTCAAATATTGATGTTCTGAGGAATTGAATCGGCGTCCTCGGACGAGACAAGAGACACAAGAATGATGATTGAAGAACAGAAGGTCAATGATGGCAGAAGTTGGTTTATAAAGACCGATCTGATGTAATCTGTGTCCAAGACCAAACAAATTGAAGGGAGAAAAAGTCTCAGATATTGCTCACGGAAGCACAGGAGCCTTGCCTGTCGTGCCTCCGAGATACAGATCATCTGTCGTGTTTCTCTTGCTCTTGTCTTTCTCCCCAAGTGTCTCTCCTTCTCGAGGCTCGCTTCCTCGGTGATTGTACCCAAGGTATGCCAGTGCGCAATCAGGCTCCGGTACGTGCCGCCATGGTGCCTTCCCCGTCTCGCTGCCAAGTCATGGTGTCACCTTACCTCAGATAGCCAAGCTGTACGAATTACTTTACCTCAAGGCTCTGCAACACCTCACCACTGTGTTAGCCAGCCTCGAAATACCAAGTACCTGGTATCAGGTAGCAGAGACAGAACATCAAGTTGCCGGGCAGGAGCGACAGCAGTCCGGCAATGATTGGTTCATGGTGGGGCCGGAATCTGGGGGCCTTTGCCGCGCCGGGGGGATCCACTCCGTCCGCCCTTTCCCTCCGTTCTGAGTGTCAGGTACTGTATGTAGGCCAGGCCGCACCAGCACGCGCATGTTTTGCTCCTGAAAAGTCGCTAGTATTAGATCAAAAGGCGACGAGATCTGATGCTTCTGTTTCGCTTTTGCTATCCCTTGCTCAAGGTAGCGGCGGCAAGTGCGGGCTTTAACTTATGAGCCAGAAGGGGGGGGGGGGGGGGGGGGGTTNGCGTGTTATTGCGGCAAGTCCTTCTCAAGAGGCAACACCCATGGTCCACCCTGCCTCTCCCTTACCTTGCCTTGCCTTCAACCCCCCAAAAAAGACTCAAAGCTCTTGCCTCTTTCACACCGATCACACGGGCAGGCACGAGGCGCGGCGCGACCTGCATTAGCTCGCCCCATCGTAAAGTTCTCGCAGCGCCAAAGCGGAGTACTTGTACCGGTACCTCTTCAGGTCGCGGAGGCGTCCTGTCCCGGTTCGGGTTTCCCCAATTCACACGCGGCACGCCCAAGGCAAATCGCGGATATTGGCCGTAGATGTAAGTTGATTCACTTTATCAAAGACAAGAGCGCCAATGTCATCAAGCCTTACCCCGCTGTGTCTCGCATGAGCCAATCTGATCGTCTTCCGGTGACTTACATGGACAGCACTGGAAAAGGCCCACGCCCGTCGATTCGATGAGACTCGATGGCGTCCACGAATCTGCTTCTTTTTGGGCGTGTCATGGCATGCCATGCCATTACGCACATGTACTCCGTAGTCTTTGTTGTCCCTTTTCTCACTCCAGTACGGATACCTTCGTGGTAGTAATGCCTCCAGCCACGGATGGCGTACGTTGACTCCGGTCTTTTCTCTTTTCTCGACTTGCCCTGTTAGACGGGGCGGCTTGTGCAGTTCAATCAAGGTGATCTACTAGCATTTCACTTTATGCAAGGCTGGCACGTCTTTCATAACCAATGCATTGAACATGTCTATCAGAGCAATGAATGAACTATCCGGGAGTAATTCCCAGCAACTACGCAAAAGGGAAGGATACCAGCTTCCCGCCGATTCTATTCTAGTGAGACCCATGTCATGTACCGGGCTGGCCTACTTCATAATCTGTGTACCTAGCCGATGGTTTCTGTAACCGTTGCGCCCTGACCAAAAAAACATAAGGGCAATAACAGAGACCCTTTCGTGGGAGCGTCTGCTTAAGCTGCCTCACCAACTTCAGGCATTTGCTCAATATCTCCTTCTGAAGCGGGACAAGTCAAGTTAGCTTTGACCAAGAGATACTGTAGAGCACTGAAGTGGGAAATCCACTTACCAGAGTTCACGACCCATTCCTTGATCCGATCCATCGACAGTTCCGACAACCGCACCGGCCCCTTAGGCTTCTGCTTCTTTTCCGAACCCATGGCAAGGTGTGCTTCCATCTCGACCCACGGATGAGAGTAAATGTGCTTGCCAGAAGGATCCATCTCTGTTGCAGCCCATCGGAACATGTCGCCAACGGCTCTCTTGGATGCCCTGTAATCCACCTCGTGGTCGGGCTCCCCGACGCCGCCTCGCGGCGTGTAAACGCGCGAATCAGCCTCAAACTGCTTCCATGAAGTTGTCAAGACACGAGGCTCATGAGTGAGCTCAAGACGGCTACGCGTCGTCCAAGTGAATCCTGAGTAAACCCATTCGTGCCTCTGGCACTGGAGATGGCCTCGTACCATGAGCTCGACTTCCTCGGCGTCAACAGCGCCAAAGGGGCGGAAGGGAGTGCTTGGCAGATTGCGGAAGTGAATGCCGCCCTTCCAAGCGTTCCAGTACTCATGGCGAAGCCGCCACAAGTCTGCTCGCGAGATCTTGTTTCCCTGCACATACGGGCCAGATCCAGGGAGATCCATGAAGGACTGAGGGGAATCGGTCCAAACAGCAACTTCCGGCGTAAATTTTGTCGGCACGTGGGTATACAGTTTTTCCAGGAAGGGGACAATGGCCGAGACGGTGTCTGTGGTACCACAGGCAAGCAAGCCATACCACAGGGGGGCAACGCTGGGTCTTCGCTGAGCAAGCACGTGGCCGAGCGTCTCCAGATCTTCACCCTCAATCAGAGGCTGGATCTCTTGGATGATAGGGGTGCACCAAGAGCTGGCTAGGTTGCAGTCAATCGCAGGCTCCCAAAAGACAGACCAGAGAGCGGAGCCAATGAAGGTAGGGTTGGAGCTGAGAACCATGTAGTAGGACAGGAGGCGGAACTCTTTGTCAATGAGCGAAGAGGGTGGAGGAGCATCCTCCAGCTTGACAAGATGTGGCTTTGGGAGCTGGATCGTCGACATCATCCTGTCATGAAGGGGAATGGTCAGTGCCATTGCGAGTGCCAGTCTTGCCTGGCCCTCCAGGTAGTACATGGCGGCAAATCGAGCAAGGTAGGCAACTGCCTGCCTGCTGGAGGGGGGCTTGATATCAGGCGACAACGGCTCGGTACGTGGGTTCTTCATGGAAAACTTGACGTTGCCCGTGTACTTGACAGCCCACACCGGCTGCTTGGCGCGGGAAGCCTTCCACCCTTGACCCGGAGAAAGGAGGGCTGACCACCAGCGATATTCTTCATCGCTGGCGTCGCCGAGGTCGACGGTGAACTCGCTGTCTGCGGACGACGCAGCACCAGAAGGAACAGTTGCCCCCTTCTTGTAGACGAAGGGAGTCCTCTGCTCTTCAAGCAAGAAGACACTCAGGATATAAGACCAAGCGAGGAACATGATAGCAAGCCCATTGGACTCGCAGTCCGAGAAGCCAAAGCTGCTGCGGTCTGACACCTCGCACTCTGTGAGATCATGCTTCATGAGGTCCCATCGTCGTTTCATGCCAAGGCGCACGGGGTGAAGCACGTTGCCAGGACCAGCTGGCTTCGGGGTCTCCGCGAGATGCCATTTGGCATATCCCGCGAGCTCCGAGGTTCCCTCCATGTCGTCGGGCATTTTGGGGCCATGCTTCGCCAGGCTGATCAGATCAAGCGTATCACGGCTGAGCGACATGGAGCGAGCAGTCTCGACGAGCCCCTGCCAATGAACTCTACTGAAGCCAAAGGCAGAGGCGCTCTCGTCTGCCGTGGGGACCACCTTGTCGAGGTGGGTGTTGGCCGAATCGATGCTGGTGATGGGGATCAGCGGGACGCTGCCAGACGAAGACATTTTGGCAGCAGGTAATTTCCGGTAGCTCTTGGAGATTCTTGGAGCTGAAGACGTAGGTCGCGAAGCAGGACTAGGTCGTGGTGTAAGTGACACGAAAAAGTACCTAGTGTATCGTGAAGTGTGCGATGTCGTAGAGACTCAGTAGACTTGAGAAGCTGGGAGTTTGACTGGATATCAAGAGCCCGAATCCCAGGTCCTTAAGTACCTGAGCTCACGTATCGGTTCATGAGGTTATCCCATTCTGCCGCCGTACCAAGTACATGGATCAAGTACTCCGTACGCATGTGCCGGCGGCTGTCCTGTCCATGCATTTAATTAATGTACGCCACGAGTCCCATTGTCACAGGCCGATTGACGTGGCACAAATCACATGGCCGCTGCCTTGGCAATCCAGCTGAAACCATCAGCCTGCAGAGAGTGGTCTAGGTCATGTCCTCGACTTCCGGGCTGTGAACCCGTCTCTTTCTGGAGCTCGCTTCTGCAGCCCTGGGTGAGACGCTTCCCCGCTGTTGATACTGTGCCTATCTTTGGTTGATTTCTTACTAAAATGCTTTGAATCGTGGGGTGAGTGCGTGATATCTGGTGAGTGACAGGGGGGGAGGGGGACTTACCTGGTGGTGATGCTTATGGTTGTCAAGAAAGCAAAAGTCGTCGTATCAGCGCATGCTCCCGGTCCACCCACTTGTTTTCATCCCCGGGTGCAAAGGTGTCAAGCTGAAGGACTCCCTCTTCCTCTTTCCCCTCCCGATTTGCTAACAAGTACTCCGTACGCGCCCCGAACCGTGCCGTGTTTGCTATCGCTGTAGTGCTTCGTAGCAGGGGGCCTAGAACTGGGATTCCTGTGCGAGATGCAGCTTACATGGATTGGGGGGACACCACAACGGCGACCAGGGAAAGCATACCTTGCATGGGTGCGTACTTATTGGTACGTAGCAGTAATGGCACACTTCAGATGCATCCCGATCTGTAAGTACTCCATACCACCAGACTCGTACACGAGGCGCTCCGCGGCCCGCGTCCGCACTCGTACGGCATGGCAACTTGTAATACCACTTCGAAGCACGTGTCGTCCTTTCACCAGGCTAGACACCGAGCCGCACAAGGTCTGGTTTGTTCCCAAAGGCCGAGATCAGCGACAGCAAAGCCCTTGGCTGCAAAGAACAGTGGACATACCATTGGACATATCTCGTCGTACTTCTCGGGCCCTTAGTCCGTGCAGAGTACGCTGGACCGGGAGGTGCCATTTCTTAGGAGATTTATGCAGCCTTGGCGGAGCACTCACTTGTGCTGGTCCAGACACCCCCCTTACTTCGTAGATGCACGCCACTCTCCCCAGAATCCATCCACACATCCTAGTGCTGCCCACCGAACATGTGCAGCAGATGAAAGTATGGCAGCGACTATGCCATGCACTTTGGCCGTGTGCGAATCTTCCCTTCCATCAGGCAAGCACCCATCAGCTTGCTTGACGGTGGAGGCCAGACGGGGACAGATTCCTCCCCGTTCTAGTGCCACGGGAGTTGCCGTGCACAGCATCTCCTGACGTGAACATTAGCTTCGAACCGAAGTCAGATCCCCCTAGCCAGAACATATCGTGGTGTACCCACTGATCTGCCCACGAGACGATCGGCTTTAAAAACCCAAGAGGAGATTCCCGGCATTGAAGCGCCCAGAAAAGCACACCTAGTACCAAACGGGAACAACAGGCATGAGACCATCTACTCAACAACTTATCCCAGGCCGCTAAGAGAAAGCATAAGGCGTGCTTCTCGCGTACATAGGTCGAGGGCAACGATTAATGCCGGGGACGTCGGATTGGAGCGACTAAGGAGTGTGTGGACGCTGGGGGAGGGTCTCCGGTGAGGCAACTGCATTGCTCTCCGGTCTCGATCCCCGGTCGGTCCTTTGGTCGGTCCTTTGACAACAGTAGCTGCGTCGTGCTCTGTTTGCTTTTTCTACCTCGCCCGCTCAGAATGGTACGATGTGTGGCTGGGAGGAGTTGGAGCTGCATAAGGCATTTTTTGAAGGATACTGGCAGATCAGCACGCGGGTACAGAACGGCTCTGACTGGTTCCGCGCCAATACGTGATGTCGTCGGACACGTAAAATGCTACCCCGTCGTCCTGAACCGAGCAGGGCGCATCCCATGAGCAGCTCGGTTGCCCTAAAAAGCCAGAAGCCAGCATCGAGCAACATCTTGGGAGGAGGGTGCCGCTGGGAGCCTGGACTCACCGCCATGCTATGCGGCTGTGAAGTTTCCATCCGTGGCTGTTCGCCCGAGCCCATCTCCACCCTATTCATGCAGTTTCATGCAAAGCGTTTGTGATAAGAGTTCGAATAGGCCAGGTAAGCGGCTCGGTCAAGGCGGACACGAAAACAATTGCTGCAGGGAGAGCCGAATCCTTCAAGGAGCCGTCGCATACGGCGATGGCTGAGGGCTAGCTCGTGTACTTTTGTGCTGGCCTTGTTCGAATCGCCGATGATTGCACAGATGGATAGCAACACACCTGCTTTTCCTTGCCTCGACGCTGTGACTGTCACTATTCCTAGGTAGACGCTCACAACCCCTGTTCGTCTGCCGCCTTGCTTGCTTTTTTTGCGGAGAGCTAGTGCCTTCGGCCACCACTTCAACCGGGTTCTCTCCCCAGTCTGTCTCAGTTGAGTATTTCCCACCAGGTCGTGTCCTCTGCTCTGGAGGAACTTGGTTCCTCTCTGCTGCCAATATCCTATGGAGTGGCGCTTCTCGTGTGTGTGAGAGCCATCGCAAACGGTGCGTGAGAGCCATCTGAACCACTGTGGTGAAAATCGAAACTTACATTTATCAGCGCACGAATGGAACGTCTGCGTCGCGAGAGATGCCCAGAGACTCCCTTCTGTGGAAACCACGCATCTCTCTGTATTATGTTGGGACGAGCCGGCATGGTTCTGGGTGATAGACGGAGCTGGCCCAGGATGTTGTACTTCGTACTTCGTCCGAATATGCACCTCCGTGATGGCAGTATGATAGATCATCTGCTCGGCTTAGAGACACCGGCAATGAGAGCCCATCACCACGCATCGAAGTGGGATTGGATACTTTGGTGGCAGCTGCGTACCAACAGGCTCTGACTCGCATAAGCTTGCTGGGCGAGTGTCCAATCGATATCTGGTCTCCAAGATTGGCTGCTTCGTCTCATGTATGTTGTCCGTCTTTCCCCGTCTTTTTCTGGTGAACCCATATCCCCATGATTCCATCAATGAACGGCATTGTCTCTTCACCACTCTGCACTTGCAGCCCAACTAATAATAGCCGTTCGGCGCTGATAGTCCCGCATCTCTGCCGTTCGTTCAAGCTCGCAGAGTAATTCACACTTGCGTAAGACGTGTAAGAGAAAAATAGAGCCCAGATAATTCCATTGTGGAAGCCATAATCAATTTCGCTGTGAAGAGATCACGTTGGTGGTAGAACTGACCAAGAACTTCCTTCCACTTGGGCGGCACTTGCTGCTGCCTCTTCGAACTTGATTAGACCCTTATCTTATCGGATAGGTACGTATTCCCGGTACCTTGATGGCTTGTGCAGTGATAAGTACCTGCCGAAGTTTTCACGAAGTTTTCGCGGTTTCCGAGCCAAGTACGTCACCGCACAGCCACAGCCTTGTGCCTCTCAAGAGCATCTGCCTGCTGCTTGGATAGCTGTTTTCAGAAGCATTGCGCAAGCTTCGACCTCACCAACTCGGACCTCGTGATTCATCTCCCTTGACGCGCAGACGAATTGACGTCTCCCATTGCCTGAACTTCTTCGCTTCAACCTCAGTTTCCACCCGGAGCTGTTTTCCTTAGAGCGCACGTGCAACGATTCCTCTTTCGCGAGACGAAATCCACGCATTTGCGACAACTTCCGCCTTCCTCAATATCGGTCCTGAGGTCGCGTTATGATTTCAGTCCCTCGACCTGAAGCTATGGAACTCTCCGACATCTTGTATGATACTGGTTCCAGAGCGCGATTTGCGCGAGTAAATTGAGCTATTCTTGCTGACACTCGCGCCTCGATGCGCTGTAGCCGCATTGTTAACCTGGCCGTGGCCGGCATCACGGTTCTGGGAGGCGTTTTCCACATCTTCCCCGTTGGCTTGTAGGTTCTATTCACTCTTGAAGGAAATTTGCGATCTCGAAGCTTGCTCGCCGGATGCGACTGAAAGCGCTGCTTAGACGCGATATTGCTGCGTTGCTGGAGCTTGTCTTGCGGGGTTACCTTCGATCGACGATGCTGATTGCTTTTCTACTATAGCCAGAATCTTGTCCTCGGCATCTACATGATTGTTTTTGGCCTTGCTATTGCCTTGCTAGGTATGGGCCTTCCTTGGTCCGATCCGCGTCAGAGGCTATGTTATACTAACCAATTTGCAGAGTTCCAAATCCCCCCTCAGGTTTCGAGATATGCCAACTTCCTCTTCTCCTTCATCGGCCGTGGTATCTGTACGTTTCAAACTCTCTGTTATCGGCTTGGTATGAACGGACATTCTGACGAGATCTCTTAGTCTATATCCTCATTGGAGGCCTTCTCCTCGGCAGCCGTGTCATTAGCAAAATTGCTGGTGGCGCTGTTGGCATTATCGGTCTCAGCTACGTCGCCCTCGAGTTCATCCCCTCGATCGAGCCCCCGAGCAACATGCGAGAGGCTGAGGTCGGCTGGGGCGCTGAGCAGGTCTAAGCAAACAATTGCCGGCTTGAGCGGGACCACAGACGGCATACAGTTCTACTGGGAGAGCGTTCCTCTTTCCTCGTGGTGTAGGAGATACGGAGTCTAGATGAGATTTGCAAGACGGCACTATGGGGGCAAGTTGGCGGGGGTGCATGGAAAGTTACAAGAGAATCCATGTGTGTTACGGTGCGATGCGAGAGTTTTTGCTTTCAGCTGGAAGAATTGATTGCATGTGCCATGTTTTACAGACTTTGATGCCATCAATCACAAGAAGAAACAATACATGATATGACAATACTTTGATCAAGTTCGTGATGGACTCATTATAATAATACAGTTGGGCTTACAAGCCCCTTTCATCCAGCCTCCCCCTTTCCTTGCTTACTGCTTCTTCCACTGCCCAGCATCCTCCACCCCCTTGGAAACACTGTCCAGTCCGCCCTCCAATCCCGTTCCAATCGAACCCACGGCATCTCCCACAGGCCGGCCAGCATCGCCGGTGACGCTCGACACTGTGTCTCCGACGCCTCGAGTCGCCGCGCCGGCGACTCCTCCGACAGTGCGGCCCAGGCCGCCGACTGTGTTACCCAGGATGCCTGTGGCGAATTGCGCGGTGCCGGTGACCTGGTCGGTGACGTTGCCGGAGTTGGCCTTCTGAGCGTTGTCGTCGTTTGAGGACATGTTGTATGTTTGTGTTGTTGTGTAGTTGTGATGTGTGATTGGCAAAGTAACTGCTGAAGATGTTTTGGGCGTTTTGTGGTTTGGTCTTCTTCTGAGCTGATTGTAACAACTAGGATGGCAAAAGCTTCGAGAATGGAAGGGTCCCTCAGATATAAATACATCTCCATCCCCCCTTGAGCTTACATTATGCTGGTGATCGGCATCGTGGCGCATGACGTCAAGGCAACGTGCCAGAAACGATCTCATGGGCTTTTACGTACGATCTGTTGTGTTCATGACGTTTTAGTGTGTCTGCGATCAAGATTTCGAGAATCATGCCGACGGCTGCTTATTGGATGCGTGAGGTTGGGGTTCTGCTTGTTGGGGTGCCTGTAAATCGTGCCTAGGTAGAGGACCTTGTTGCAAAGTGATGGAACGGCAAAGCGGTCACCTCTATAGCTATGCCTGAGTAGATACCAGAGTCTCTCGAGAGGTATGATGGTGTTAATAGTTACTCGCGGCTTTGAATATCTAGTTAGAGGAAGATATCTTCAACTGTCTTATCCCTTTCTTCGGGAATCGACCATATTGTTACCTGTTTTGCAAGAAAGGAAACAATCTGATAACAATAGCCATCGAGAACTCTGAATCAAATGCTCCAAATCGCATGTGAAAGGTCAATTGGCATCTGCATGTGAATGTGGCAACATATCAGCATACAGTATCGTCAACCGAGCTACCACACTATCCAACAAGTTCATCTTCGCCCCAACTAATGCCATATCATCTGACAGTCTTGTACTTCACGATTTGTTTATTCGACATGTGATGGACCCTGATTTACAATCATGATTGAATTGAATCCACATTGTCCTGCATGTGTGTTTTGCAGATTGCCATTTACGGCACGATCATCACGGCAGTCACTTCAAGCAGAGTTCCAGCACCAAACGGCAAACGGCTCAATTCAACCTAGGCTATCAAGTGGCAAATATCACAAGCATCGCTTCCTTCATCTGCTCCTTCACATGCCAATTGCCATCGTAGACTGGGGGTCTCGTAGTTATTGGCCCAAACGCCAAGTCCGTCTTTCATTTCATGTATCCTCATAAACTACCAGTAACCAGCATTGTCTAAGTCTCGATCTAGCGTCTAAGGCTTGCAACGGTGCATGTAACGGGGATACAGGCAGCAATCTCTAACGGTGTGCTGCTTGCAAAGCCAGGCAAGGAATCGCTCCAGGCCCAGGCCGTAGCCTCCGTGAGGAGAGCTTCCATACCTAATTAGTGAGAAAGGGGGAAGCCCCGTTAGCCAATGAACTTGCAAAACTCCAAACGGAGATGGGGCCTGTAAGGTGATTGACTTACTTTCGCTGGTCAGTGTACCAGTAGTAGGCCTCAGGGTCAATGCCCTCGCGCTTGTAGGCGGCCATCAACTCATCATAATCGTCCATTCTCATCGATCCACCAACAATCTCGCCGACACCAGGCATCAAGCAGTCGACGCTCTCGGTAACGCGAAGATCATTCTTGTCTTTCGACATGTAGAACGACTTGATCTCGGCAGGAAAATGGGTCAGGAAGATGGGCTTGTTGATAATGTCCGTCATACGACGCTCCGCAGCCTCGGCGATGTCGTCTCCAAAAGCATGGGGCTTGCCCTCCTCGTTGGGAATGTCATGCTCGACAAGCCAGTCAATGGCCTCCGAGTACTTCATTCGCATAAACGGCCGCTCAGGGAGCTTGAACTCAGGGTTCATGGTCTTGATCTTCTCAGCAATGACAGGGTCCTCCATGACCAGCTCGAGCACGCGGCACATGATGTGCTCAATGTGGGACAAAAGGTCGTCAAAGGTGATAAAGTCAAGCTCGGCCTCGACGTGAGTAAACTCGGACAAGTGTCGGCGGGTCAGGGACTTTTCGGCTCGGAAAGACTTCTCAATGCAGTACACGTGGCCCATTGAAGGCAAACACGTCTCCAGGTACAGCTGAGAAGACTGTGTGAGGTAGGCATCCTCGCCATAGTAGTCAAACTTGAACAGGGTCGCACCGCCTTCGACTTGAGTCTGGACGAGGGCAGGAGGGCTGACTTTGCGGAACCTCAGCTCCTTGTAGGCCTGGTTGAAGGCGTACTCAACGGCGTCGCGGACAATCATGACGCCCGAGGCGACTTCACCACGAAGTGTAAGGTGTCGCTGGTCGAGAAGCATGGCCTGCTCGGCGTCTGCCTGGACTCGGTTGGTAATGGCATCGTCACCGCCGGGTGCCTTCCAGTGCTTAGGAATCTTGAAGAAGTCGGCGTGCAACTCGCGGTTGAGGGGGGCTCGAGCACCGGCGGGGACTTCGCGCATCTCTCCCAGGATTTCCATCGACGTCTCACGGGTGAGAGTCACGGCATCGTACGTCTTTGCCAGCTGGCCGGAAATGACCACCTGCATGAAGCCGTAGCCGTCTCTGAGGGTGACGAACATGACGTCCTTCTGCTTGCGCTCGCGGTGCACGCGACCAAAGACGCGCACGCGAGTGCCCTTGCTCTCTGGGTCGTCCAGCTTGCGTAGCTTGATGTGATCGCCGACCTCATCCAGCCCAATTCGAACAGCAGCAGGAAGGCTAGGGTCCTCGGTGATGACAATCGCCTTGGCCGCCTCGAGAGCCTTGGCCCGCTCCTCTTCCTCCTTCTTGCGCCTGACCACCAGCTCCTGCTCCTTGGCCGCCTTCTTCTTCTGCACGTCGAAGAAGTTGACGGCCTTCTTCAGGGCAGCCTTAGCGACGGGCTTCCACTCCTTGGCGGCCTCATCCTCGGTGTTCTGCGACTTGCGGGTCAGATACTGACCCTCGGCGGGACGCTGGAGATAGGCGAATTGCAGCGTCTTGTAGGGCGACTCTTCGGTGCCGGTCTGGGTGACCTCGTCCTTGCCAATGTCCTCGTCGATGTAGATTGTCGCCATCTTGGGCAGATCACTCGCGATCGTCCGTGATCCTGACGCCTTTGGAGATTTTGCTTGCAAGAATCTTGGTTCTAAGGATGCGGGGCGGCCGATGCGATATTGCGGTTGAGTCACAAAGAAATTGGCAGCATAAGACCAGTTGGACCCTTATCTTTTCTTATCACCCCGCCGGAAGTCGCTGGCGGCTGTTTTGTTATCGCCCCGACGTTGACCCGGAGACCCTTATCTGAAAGGAGAAGGTTGGTATCACTTCGTACAGCACAATGTTTCAACCTCGAGTCTTGATCAGGGAGGTGTGATGACTCCCGATATGAGCAATTCTCTTTGTCAGTATCTAGTATACCAATTGCTGAAGAGTTTCATATCTGGATCAACTGCAAGGGACGCTGTCCGAGGTCCTCGTCAATGCGTAGAGTACGTATATCTACCTACAAATGGAGAACTGCAGATGCGTTGGAGAAGTGCCTGATGATTCAAATGTCTCCTCAACGACGCAACGCGGACATTATAGGGTTGTATTGCTGGCTCGAGCCCAGGCTACTCTATTTGAAGCAGAATATACAGGTAACAAACATCGCTATCCAATGTTGAACTCGCTAGCACCACTCATGAGCATCCTACTCTTACGCATGAGCATGGCCCTCGCTGGCTTCGTCGGCTCCTGCTTATCACTGTCTTCGTCGTCATCGGCATCATCCTTCTTGGCCCCCTTGGCCCCCTTGGCAGTCCTCTTTCCTGAGTCTTTGTTTCCCTTCTGTGCCTTGCGGTCTATGCCAGCGCCAATACCTCCTGGCGGGTCACGTAATCCATAGGCTTTCGCAACATGCCCCAAATGCAACTGAGTGATATCGAAGTGGACACGCTCTTCTCGAGTATGTGTCGCATATGCTCTGATGTGGGACTTGAATCCGTTCCGCGCCATTTCAAGTCGTTTGCTATCGATGAGGAGCCGCTGCTCCAAATGAAGTTGTAAAGTTTCGGCTTTTTGGTGATAATTCTGCCCATCCTCGGGCTTGGCCGTGGTTTCGACGGGAAACTCCAGCTTGGACATCAGGCCTTTCTGTAGCACCGATTCGTATGACAGTGGTGACGGTGATCCAGAGGCTTTGAGGAGCTCAATGTAGCCCTCCTCTGTGCCGGGAAGGAGGAAGATGACTGCATCGCCCGAGCGTCCGGCTCGCGCTGTTCGTCCAATTCGATGGATGTGATCGGCAAAGCTGAAGGCAGGATCATATTCAATGACCAGATCAACTGAAGGGATATCCAGACCACGAGAGGAGACATCTGTAGTGATGAGAAGAGAGGGGGACTTGCAGGCCGAGAATGATCGCAAGGTCGCTGTGCGAACTGGCTGTGAGAGAGAGCCATGCATCCTGTGCAGCACTACCTCGGGGCTTGCCAGGGACGTTATATATGCCGCCTTCGCAACGGTCTTGGACGTGTTCTCTGCGTCCTTGGATGCTGGTGGGGGGACGTCTCCGCCATCGGGAATCTTCAGAAGTTCGTAATGGAAGTCAACTGTGTCGGCACAGGACATGAAGATGATGGCCTTCATTGTGTGGCCACGGCGAGAAAACACAGACTTCAGATAGGCTATGAGCGTTACCAGCCTCAGCTTGGCAGGCACAATGATGTGTGACTGGTGCAATTGCGCTGGAGCTTTGTGAACAGTCTGGTCATCCTTCTTCTCAGCGGCGGTCTCATCCCCCTTTTCAGCAGCCAGGAACGCAGCATCAGCAAGACTCATCTCGCCGAGCTTCTGCACATTCATCTTCATCGTGGCAGAGCATAAGACGGTAACTCTCCGATCCGGAAGTGGGTCGAGAGACACGCCGGAAGAAAGAGTTTTCGAGAGTTGCACTTGCTTGAGGGCATTGATGGCTTTCTTCAGATCCTCTTCGAATCCCAGGTCCATCAGTCGATCTCCTTCGTCAAGAATCAGCCATCTAACAGTGCCCAGGTTTAGGGCCTTGGTATTATCGATGTGATCGGCCAATCGTCCGGGGGTTGCCACCAAGAAGTTGATGCCCTTTCGCAGACGGGCTTTCTCCGCCTTCTTGGACTCTCCTCCGGTGATGGCAGTGGAAACCAGCCACGGAAACGGTCTTATGAGCTGCTCTAGCACTGTGTGTGTCTGCTTGGCAAGCTCGCGAGTTGGTGCGACAATAATGGCAAAGATACCCGAGTCTCGATGAATCTGCTGCTCGCCGCGTCCGCTGAGTTGGAGAACTCGATGTAGTATGGGAAGAAGGTATGCAAAGGTCTTTCCTGAGCCCGTCTCGGCCTGTACAAAGGCATCTGAGCTGCTCGATAGCATGTGTGGGATCACTTTCTGTTGAATCGCTGTTGGGCGCTCGAGATTCATCTTGGCAAGCGCGTCGACCAGTCGAGAGGATATCGTCAATGATCCGAAGTTAGCCACTGTCAGCAGTGGCGCATTTGTCGGCTCTGGCTCCTTCCATTCCGTCTCGTCTTCGAAAGTCGTCTTCTGTTCCGGGTTGAAGGAAAACAGGCGGGAGACGACCTGGCGAGACCCTGACCCGGGGCCTTTCTTCTGCCCGGGGGGGTGGCCATGCTCTGCCGTCTTCTTTCGTGAAAATTCTGCGCCTCGTTCTGAATCTCCTTCGGTGCGTCTTCCAGGGCCATGGCCGTCCACTCTCTGTCTCTTTGCCGATCGCTGGTCTTCGTCATTCCCTCCTCTCTCAACTGTCGGACGCGAGCCAAGCTTTGCGCTCTTCTGCGCCCGCTTCCGATCTCTCCAATTTCCACCTGTGAACTTGACTTGCGGCTTGAGCGGTCCACCTCCCAGCTCAAAGTTCATGAGCATTCCATCGTCAGCCATGGTGGGAGTGGCCTTGTCGCTTGGACGATTATTTGAGTTGGATGACGAGCTTTGAATGGCCCGTTTCCAATCGGGGTGCAATTGGTTTTTTCGCTTCAGAGAGAAAAGCTTATCGATAAAATGAAATCGATAACGCGGCTAGATATCGGCCGATAAGCTGCGGGTCGATGCGGAAGATGCTCCACTATTGCTAGCTGCTGCCTAAGCAGCCTGTCTGCCTCTCTCATTGGCTAGAAATGCTGATCCCGTTTCTCGGGATCCCGTGACCAGCATGCGCAAAACGAGCTCCTTAATATCTAGCGCCTGCTGACATTCCGCCTCTCCTCTTCTCCTCTTCTGTTTTCATTTCGCCCTACCCACTCATATCCGTTTGGCGTTCCGACGCCACACTCCTCTTCCATCACCGGTTGCGCCATGCACTAACGCGTGTATTTTCGGTTTTCTGTTTTTCGCGCTTGGCTTCAATCATACAGTTTACCTTCTCTCTTCGGTCGCGATTTCTTCTGCGGCTGCTGATTGACGACACGATGACACGCCTCCCCGACACAGATCTCGACGACGAATCTACCCAGCCTTTATCTTCGCCTGGGTCAGTGCAACCGAGCTCCTGTCCGCCCGGCCGGGACTATTGAGGTGTGCCGCGAGACTCTGTGAAGGTTTATAGGATCGGCTTTCGCCAAGCACGCCGATGCTCTCTACAAGATGGCAGCGATGTGGTTTGAGCGGATGGAATTGTTCACTCCCGTCTGAGAGCGCCCCTCTACCCCTGCCCCTTCAGCCTTATTTCACCCAGTGCAACAGTTCTTGTCATATCCATCCGGATATGCGGTACCTCTCGACTCAGTGGAGTTCTATAGACGGGCTGTCTCTGTCAAACAAGACCGGAAAAATTCTCCTTCACATACTTAACACGCTTGTGTACCCTAGGTACATGAAGTCTGTTAAAATGGGAGGGGTCTTGTGGAAGTGGATCATACTTCCGTTGGCAGTGGCGCTGGTCTATGGGATGGCGGCCATGTGGTTGAGCGGATGGAACTGTTTACTGCTTCTCCCCAGTGCAACAATTCTTGTCATATCCAGCCGGGTATGCGGTACCACTCTACCAGTGGAGTTCTTTAGACTGGCTGTCTTTGTCCAGCAAGGCCGGGAAAATCTCTTTCACACACTCAACGTGCTTGTGTACCCTAGGTATACCATAGCATGTTGAAATGTTGGGCCTTGTGGGAGTAGATCCTATCTTCTCCGTCGACACCGGCGCTTAGTCTATGGGATGGCGGCCATGTGGTGGAGTGGATGGAATTGTTCACTGGTTTTATTCTCCCCCCCCCCCCCTACATCTGCCATGTTTACACGCCTCGCATCACTGATTTGTAAAAGTACTAACCTTTGATAGCCCGAGCTACCAATATCAGCGTTCAGATCATGACGCTCCCCCTTCTCATGACTCATGCAATGCCGCTGATGTTGGCGATGATGAGAATGCCACAAGCTCCACCAGCCTTGGAGGACAAACGCAGGCTTCAGAGATCAACATCTCCTGCTTGAAAAACACAGTGACGTGGAGGGATGTGAACGACCGAGACCAACACAGCGATCATGTCAATCTTGATATCTACTCGGAGGCTTCGACCAACACGGCAATGTTCAAACTGCACTGCGACGTCCGTTTCAAGGGCACCAAAGGCAAAAAAAGCAACAAAATCCAAACTATTTACTTGTTTATATACCCCGAGACAATTCGGGCTGTCACGTTGAAGTCGAACCTTGATCTGCTTGCTCCTTCTTGTTCTCTTCAGTTTTCTTTGACGCAACCTCCCTCTCTGATTGTACCGGCCGACGACATCCTGCAATGTAAGCCACAGACCAAAGGTCTGTTTGGTTTGATGCACTCGTTGGCCGAAGTCACCGATTTCACCATCCAGCTGAATAATTCCCTCAAGACCATACCGATACTACCCGCTTTGGAGCGAGTTGTCCATCTCTTCTCTACTGCTACGGACCGTCCGCGCTCAAATGTGAGATATGCCGACATCGCCACCTTGTACTGTGGCAGGGGAGGCAAGATCTTCAACGTTAAGGCGGCTGCCGCCAGGGCAGGAGAAGCAGAAGAAGCAGACGACGCAAGCTTGCCTGTATATACTGCCTCGGCAAGTGATCAAGCGTCTCGTAAGTATCTTCACTGTCTGCCTAAATCACGAGACATTTGTGCCATTTTCAAAGCCTGATTGAGGGAACTCCAGATAAACGCCAGCGTAAGGACTCCAGTCCCAGCGGGCCGCGCTCTCCTGCACCACATGAACGCATGCTTCTTCTTCTTGAGTCCATGAACACAAGCATCAGCAGGATGGAAAGCCGGTTAGACAGCATGGAAGGTCGGTTAGACAGTATGGATGGCCGCTTTGAACATTTGAACAGCCGATTAGACGATATGGAAAGCCTCTTCGAACGGGTGGAGAGCAACGTGTTGGACGCAGTACAGTCCAACTATAGCCCTTGTCGCTTCGGCACAGAAGAGAGAACGGAGATGCTGGAGGAGATTGACGACAAGATTGAGGAACGCACATTGGAGATCAAAATCGACTGTGAAGAGATGCTAAAAGACGTTGAAAACGATGCCGAGAAAGCAATAGAAGAATTGCAAGAGGAGGTGAGGGAGACTTTGGAGCAGCTGGAGGAGAGTGTGGAAGAAAACACCGAGCGGCTGGTCAAGCAGGGGTTACGGACCAAGCTTGAAAACGCGAGCTTGCGCTTCGATGGCACTGTATTCCTCGAAACTTAGAAGGCGGAGAGGAGATACAGCCTCGAGCAAATGAATGACTATGGCATGAGATTACGAAGCGCATGTACTCGAACCCTCGTGAGAATTGTTGTCTGCCTATAGAAACTTGGGTAAAGATCAAGCTTCGACATTACATGGAGCACCGTCCTCTATCTTTGGAGGTCACGGAAATAACAGCTATCGACGGTGAGGTTAGCCGGGACGCAGAACATATGCCGAGCGGGCTCGGAGATGCAAGTCCTTTGTCCGTGGCATCCGAGCCGTATGGTATCAGCCATCTATTTGTACTGTACGGGTGCTGACGGGACATTTTCGTCGAGGCCCGGCCATGTGACGGGGCTCAATTTTCGGCGCACAGAAGGACCGCAAAGAACCTTGAAAGAGATCCACGTCGATGGGACGGGATTCAGTTTAGGGTTTGCGGCCATGAGGGAAACCAAAGTTGCCATGCAAGCCATGGCGAAACGCCTCCTTCTAGAAAGATGTTTGACTTGTGGGGATGGAGATCTGAGTAGGTGGCTGTCATGACAGAATAGAACGATGTGAGGCGTTCTCTAGGAGTGTATCGCCACCGATGGAAGGAAGGCAAAGAAAGCGGCACATCGATGGCAAAGAAAACAATTCGCTTCTCAGTTGTGTGAGATGACGGTGCGCACCGCGTCTGAAAGACATACAAAGTGGCTCCTGCCGGTAGGTAATTTCCTTGCGACGGTAATGATGCATGATGCCCCGACTTTCATAAGGGGGGTCTGGATGCTTGGTGGATGAACATCCATCGTCGCAGCACACCCACAAATCGCTGGTGTCGGGCTCTTGAGTTGTCCGACACTGCGTCTCTGCAGAGTCGGGGCAGCCATCCGTGCCTCGATATCCGGAGACTAATACTGATTGATACGAAGAGCGTCGCAACCCGCATGTGCGTAATCGTCGCGGGTTGGCTATCACGGCTATATGCCTTTGTGTGTTCTTATTGCGACGCGCACGAAGAGGACTATCTCGCACATATTAGAGGTGGAAATCCACGTAATACTCCTGCACCACGACTTGGGGGATGCGGCTGAGGGATTAAACCATGGGCTGTCAGAAACCTGCATGTTGATGTCCCTGATGATATCAGACCTTCTGCCATGTGCAGGCAGGCAGACGCCGGGTCAGTTGATTGCAGACACCCGTGCCGGCGATGCAACTCCATGATGAAGCCTAGCTGCCTCGGCCGGAGACACAGGAAAGCCGTCCGGGCTGAAGGGCTTCAGCCTCTCGGCCTACTGGAGCAATGGAGGGTCCCCATCTTGCGCCTTCAACGACGGACCCTAACAAGCCTGGGAGCATCTCCAGGGACCGCCGATGGTTCCGGCTTCTCCCTTGGGATCCCCACGGCTCGGACAAGGAGTCCCGGCGGATGGGAGCCGGTTTGTTCTCGCCGCGGCCAATCAAGACGCAGCGTCAGCTTCAATTTTCACTTTTTCTCACACTCTTCGACTTTTTTTTTTTTGCTTGCTGGTGGGACGCGCATGCCTTTGCCGCCTTGCACAGCACAGAGAGTAAGATTACAGATTGTCGGTTCTTTTTCTTCAAGTGTGGGCGGGTTAAGGCAGCTTTGGGTAAGGGCTCCGCTCGGCTTTCGAGGTGTTCGCGTGTGAAGTTGCGAACCCCAGACTCGTGAGAAATGCGTGCACTGTAAGGTGGTTTTTGCCTATGACGCACGCGATGGCGACGTTGACCCGAAGGGTCACGGATAGGAAATGAAGGCTTCCGTTGCGTTCTAGCTGATGCTATTTGCCGCCGTCTCAATTTAGTTGTGCTTTGACTGGTTTCAGATGAGATGTATGGAATTGAGAAGTATAGGTAGACGAGAAAGTTGAATACAGAGGTACGGGTCTGTTATCACTTCGTGAATTTCTTCATCGGCCTGAGCTGGGTAACTCGTAAAGAAGTTGCAGCAGTAGCGGCATCTGCAGGCCAAGGATGAGGAGTACTGCATGTGCCATCACATCGCATTGGTTTGAAGACAGGCTTGCATTACCAAGCATGCAGCAAAAGAAGGAAAAACACTCACAATCCAAACAAATAAAAAAAAAGAAGAAGAAAAACATTGACATCGGCACCGCTTGTCATTCCGCCTGAGTCATCCTCCGTGCCTCTGCAGCCTCTCCCGATTCCACCCATTGCGTTGGATCCCGAAGTCGTCAACGAAGCGTCCAAGTTCCAGCGCGCTAGTCCGCCTTAGCACAGCGCAGCACCTGTGGCAGCACCTTTCCAGGCGGCTTTCAACGCCTCCACGCGCTGTTTACGTAGCTGTCGCTGGACCCTTTTAGCGGCCTCCTCCTGCTCCAAGCCACCGGACGGCTCCTTCAGCGCCTGGGCCGAGACAATAAGGCCGGCGCGGGCCCCCGCCTATTTTTTTTTTCTTTCCCGGCTCTATTTCCTCCCTCCCTCTTTTTCCCACATCTCCAGTCAGCGCACACAAACGACACGAAGAATATAAAGAAGATTGTCGAGGCCGGTTCCTTTCTTTTCGTTCCGGTTCTCGATTTCTTGGGATCTTTTTCTTTCTCTTGTTTCCCATTCTTCCTTTTCCTTTCTCCCAACCATTCTTCAATTCACACAGCGCGTTTGTTTGACGGCTTCCTCGGCTGTCAAATGAACCTGCAATCGCCCACTATTTTTTTCCTCCCCGTAAGTCCGGTCCCGATTCGCCCTCCATCCAGGCCTGTTTGCTCGTGCGCGCAACGGCGATACATGTCAAGTCGCATGGCTTGCTGCTCTGCCCGGTTGAGCTTGTCGTCGAGATGTCGACATGAGCATCCCGCAGTGTCAGAGATGGTCGTGACAACATGAACTCATCGTCGCCTTGGACAGCTCGTTATGCGCCTCTACCACTAACACATCCTTCTATGCAGTCTCACCCTCCCACATTCTAAATGCCCATCTACTCCTCGCTATACTCGAATTTCATCCGTCAAGGATCTACATTCGCCAAATCCGTTACCGCCCACGGCTACGCGCAATCTGTCGTAGCTGCTACTCATCCTCACGTTCTCAACTCGCAGAACCGACCCGTCTTTCGCCGACTCTCGAACCGGTCCACTCGTGCCTCGGCTTTCCCTCTCTATTCCGCCCTCCAGAGTGAAAAGGCATCCTCCGGGCTCCCGGTCGACCACCGCCATGTCTCGAACCATGGAGGCTTAGATGCCTATTTCGAGGCTCTGCAGAAGCAGCAGGCCGCTGGGGAGGGGGAAGAGAAGGAGTGGACACAGTTCGACTTCCCCAAGCGCATTGAGTGGAAGCCCAATGCGTCGTCAGTCCTCGCTGGTGAAAATGGAGTCGAGGCCAGTGCAGAGGCCGCCGAGCAGAGCGCTGCTCCGGCGATGGAGACCATCCATGAGGTTGAGGAATCTCAACATCTGATGACTCCGGAGGAGGAGGCAGCGCTTGCACACATCGACGCGGCACTTGAAAAGGAGATTCAGGCGCGCAACCTCCAGGCGGCCGTTGAAGAAGCTGCCGCTAGAGGGTTGTCTCTCTCTGCCCCTCCCTCTCGTGCGCGCACACCTGTACCTGCGATCGAAACATCTCAAGTCACAGCTGAAGATGCCCGCACTATCTCGCCGTCCACCCAGGCCCAGTCTCAGTCGTATGCCGACCACCTGGAGAAGCTGTCCGACGCTTCTCGGTATGCGGAGATCCCGGCCGTTTTCGAGGCCATGCTGGCCACGGGCGTCCAGCCCATTGCCAGTGCCTACAACGCTCTGCTGCTGGCCGCAATTCACCTTCCTACCCAGAGAACCGAGGTCGTCTCCAAGGCTCTGGATGTCTACGCCGACATGATGCGCCGCAGGGTGTCTCCTGATGGCCAGACTTACAACATCCTTGTCAACCTGCTGTCCACGCGGTCTCTGGAAGTCTCAGAAATGAAGTCACTTCTTGAGGACAAGCGCCTGCGGTTTGGCGGAATGGACGAGCCCGGCAAATTCATGTTCGCCTCTCACGAGCTGGAGCACGCCATCTTGTGCGAGGATGAACGTCTCGACCTGGCTGTCAAGCTGTTCGACATGTCCTATGATGCAGGCATGATCTCTTATTCAGCCGAGACGTATCGACAGCTGATTGCGGCCTGTGCTCAGGTAGGCCGAGTGTCGGACATGCTGCGATTTTATGAGCATATGGAGCTCAGTCAGATTGTGCCTTCCGCCGATGTCTTCCCTACCATGATCACTGCATATGCCAAGTCCGGAAACCTCATTAGCGCTGTGGAATGCTACAACGAGTACCGCAGCCTTGCCATTTCCCACGACGCTGGGAGCTCGACTCTTGAGGATCGCCTCGACGCCCAGGTATATGCTTCGGTTATCAACGCCTATGTCATCTCCGACAAGATTGAAGGCGCAATGAAATTCTTCAAGAAGATCGTGGACGAATATGGCGTCTCCGTCACCGACATGAAGGATGCCCTGGTGGACCTTGGATTCATCAAGGGCTTCATCGCGCGAGGCGTCTTCCAGGAGGCGCTCCAGTGGGCTCAGTCTCTCAATACCAGCACCCGCGATGCGGCCATGATGAAGATTGCCACGGTGGCTGCCGACAACAACGATGCCGCCACGGCGCTTGAGGCCTATGCCAACATCCAGGCGGCGGAGATCCAGGACCTTGCTAACCCTTCGATTGCTCTTTTGGCCATGAGTGTGCGGCTTGGTGATGTTGCTTCGGCATCCAAGTATTGGCACGTCCTTTCAAACCCCGAGATGCGCGCCACGGCTGCCTTCATCGAGCCTACTGCCATGTACGCGGTTTCCCTTATTGGTTCCGGTCAGGTTGCCGAGGGCTTGGCTCAGTCGGAGATGATGTTCCAGAGGATTCGCGCCTCCGAGTCTGAAGCGCGCGCTCAGCTTCTCGAAGAGATTGACGAAGGTACCGATTTCATCGCCCGCTATATGGACTCCCGCGGCATCGTCGATCCTCGTGAGATGGCCTCTCAGATGTCAACGATCCCCTCACAGGCTCGTAGCATCTCTCCCTATGTGTCAACTCCTACGGTCTCCAGCTACGAAGACAACTATGACCCCTACGCCCACAACACCGACTTCAAGGGCTCCTCTTTGATAGCCGATGACCTGGAAGGCAGCCATGGTCGCAAGGGTCCTCGCCTCAATGAAGCTCTCAACCGATTCCGAAACATGCGACGTGCTGGCCGACACCCCCGATACATTACGTACGCGAAGCTCATCTCCGCCGCTGCTCGCGAGAGCAAGATGGACCTCTGCCAAGATATCCTCGCCATGGCTCGCTCTGATGTACCCCCGATTGCTCACAATGCCGTTGTACGTTATGGCTGGTCTTCGATCCTGGACGCAATGGTTGGCGCCTGCCTGACGCTGGGCAACCGTGGACGAGCCGAGCAGTACCACCAAGAGCTGTTGGAAATGGGCGCCGCACCTTCTGCCAACACCTTTGGACTGTACATCACCACATTGAAGGATTCGACGAAGACGTTTGACGAAGCCTCGGAAGCCGTTCGCATTTTCCTGCGCGCCAAGGCCGAGGGGGTTGAGCCCAGCTCTTTCTTGTACAATGCGCTGATCGGTAAGCTGGGCAAGGCTCGCCGCATCGATGACTGCCTCTTCTACTTTGCCGAGATGAGAGCGCTTGGCATCAAGCCGACTTCGGTGACGTACGGCACCATTGTCAACGCGCTGTGCCGTGTCAGCGACGAGAAGTTTGCGGAAGAGCTCTTTGACGAAATGGAGTCCATGCCCAACTACAAGGCCAGGCCGGCGCCGTACAACAGCATGATGCAGTTCTTCCTGACGACAAAGCGGGACAAGTCCAAGGTTCTTGCATACTACGACCGCATGATGTCCAAGGGCATCGCGCCAACCTCTCACACCTACAAGCTCCTGATCGACACTCACGCTACTCTGGACACGGTCGACCTTGAAGCTGCTGGAAAGGTCTTGGAGGAGATGCGCGCGGCTGGCCAGCGACCCGAGTCGGTTCACTATGCTTCGCTCATCCACGCCAGAGGCTGCGTTCTGCACGATATGGACGGCGCGCGAAAGGTCTTTGACTCGGTCGTGGAAGAATCTCTGGTTCCTGTCAACGCTAGCATCTATCAAGCCTTGTTTGAGGCCATGGTGGCCAACCATCGAGTCGCCGAAACACAGCCAATCCTGGCGGAAATGCGAAGCAGGCATGTGGAGCTTACTCCTTACATTGCCAACACGCTGATTCATGGCTGGGCTGCGGAGAAGAAGATTGAGAACGCTCGGGCGATTTACGATGCCGTGGCTCGTGAGAAGCGCGAACCCAGCACGTACGAGGCCATGACACGGGCGTTCCTCGCTGTCGAACTGAGGGGCGAAGCAAAGGCGGTGGTGGGAGAGATGCTCACTCGCGGTTATCCCAGTGCCGTGGTCAACAAGGTTCTCGAGCTTCTCGGCGGATGCCAAGAGACCAGCCTGGACTGATGGGGTGTTTCCAGCTCCTGCACCGACCTTGCTCTCTTTTTTTCAGACATCTTGTGAAGCGATATTTTTTTCTGTTCGTCTTCTTTTTTCATTTCCATTTGTTCGTTCTTTCTCTTCTGTTCATTTTCATTCTGCTTTCAAGCCTCGACGTGTTTTGATACCCCTTTGGCATGCAGATTGGACGGTGTTTCTATCGGGGTGTCGTCCTAATATTCGAGGCTCTGCGTCGTGTTTCTCCGTTTGCTTTCAGTCTGTTATATCCTGTTTGGCAGACAGCTTTTCGTCTGCGGCTTCAGGACGGCATGGCGTTCTGGCAGGCGGCAATGGGTCTATGAATGCATTTTGCATATACAAAAAAAGAAGGCATTTTTGGTTACTGGATTGGGGGGACGTGGAAGAAAGGATGGATGGGTTGCGGACTCTGAGAGCCGCTGATAGACAAATCTCCACTCGACATAGGCCAACAGCCACGGCCAAAACGGTAGTAGCAGAACATTGGGTGTTCTGGGATTGTTTGACGGTCAGGTAAGGTACATAAAGGATCGGAGGGTATAGTGCCTTTATCACATCTGGACTGGTCTGGATTTTCTGCTACCGTGTACCATACCAGGAAGCTGGGACAGCCATATAAAGGAGGAAACAATAGGGCAGCAAAACTATGAAAGAGATGCCTATTGAAGATTGAGCGACTGTGCAATGGTGATACTGATGATGATACAGCATCGAGCGCTTTTATGTATGAGCAGAGGAGTGAAATGGTGAAGTAATTGAACATCATTGCGACCACCACTCCTATATAGATACAGTGTCTGTACGGTATACTCATTGCATTTCGCACTGTGCAGCCTTGCCGCATACCGAGATCTCCCCGCTCCACTTTCCGGCATCCAAGATGCAAGTTGGTCACTCAACCGGCCTCAACACTCGACTTCCAGGGACACGACCAAGAGACGAGGCTGGGCAGTGACTCTCGAGCGAGCTTCTCCCGCTATTTCTTGTATATCTGAACTCCGCCGTCTATTGTGTTATATATTCCTTACGGTCTGGTGCCATTCAATTGAGCACGTTCTTTTGCCTGTCGTCAGCTTGTCAGCCTTGCTTCAACCTCTCTCCTCGATAGCTGGAGCCTCGTCCTATATCTCATATCAGCATACCATATCAAACATCCAACTTTCCCGCCAATTCCAAGCGTGCTACCACAGACGCGCCTCTAACCCACTCTCAAGTATCCATCGACATACATCATCAAAAGAAAACAGATTAAAAATGCCCACCGCAAACGCCTCTGTCGCCGTCTCCGCCCCCGGCAAAGTCCTCCTGGCCGGCGGCTACCTGGTCCTGGACCGCGCCTACACGGGGCTCGTGCTCGGCCTGAGCGCGCGCATCAACGTGGTCGCGGGCGAGATCTTGGCCGAGCACGAGGGCGTCGAGCTCAGGGAGATTGTCGTCGACAGCCCGCAGTTCCTGGACGCGCAGTGGCGGTACGGGTACCATCTTGCTCCCGAGAAGGGAGGGATCAAGGTCACTCAGCTGCAGGTGTGAGTTGACGCTTTTTCTTCTTTATTGTCTCTTCTTGAAGGGTCCATGTTGGCGTTTTCTGTTGTTTTGTCTTGTTGCTTTTGGATTGTTTTCTTGCTATTCATGGATTCACCGCGTTTGAGACGGTGTGAGACGGTGACGGGGCGGAGACGTCGGAGACCCTGTTTTGTTTCTTTGTTTTGCAAGACTGAAACCGTTTTATCCTGCAAGTGGAATACTACGCCTCCAGGGAGGGCGAGAGACAGGCTGAGAGAAGAGGAGAGAGGGACCCTTGAAATTCCACTGCCCTTGAGCTTCCCTCACCCCAATGAGACAAGGTCTCTCAATTCGATTTACGCGAGATCTCTTGCCTCTTTCTTCAGGCCATGCATTCTTTGGAATTTTCCTCTTTTCCTCCTCCTTGACTCAGAACAGCCCTGTTTACTAACATTTGCCGTGTCTTGGTTCCTCATCTCAGCGGTCCCACCATCTCGGCCAACCCCTTCGTCGAGACAACGCTGAGCTACGCCCTCACCTACATTGACGCCCTCGTGTCTTCCACGCGCTCCCGCAGCGTCATCAAATCTTCACGTCTCATCATCCTTGCCGACAACGACTACTATTCCCACTCTCACGCGTCGTCTTCTGGCCGCTTCGCCAAGTTCCCCGTCACCCTCCAGGGCGCCAACAAGACGGGCCTTGGCTCCTCGGCCGCGCTCGTCACCTCCCTAACCGCCTCCTTGCTCACCCACTACCTGCCCTCCAGCGTCTTTGACCTCTCCTCTAAGAAGGGCAAGAGGACGCTTCACAACCTCGCCCAGGCCGCGCACTGCGCCGCCCAGGGCAAGGTTGGCTCGGGCTTCGATGTCGCGGCCGCCGTGTACGGGTCCTGCACCTACCGCAGATTCTCCCCCAGCATCCTGAACGTGCTGCCTGAGCCCGGTGCCCCTGGCTTCAGCGACAAGCTCCTCGCAGTCGTCGATGGCGAGCAGTGGGACGTGGAAGTGCAAGACGACGGCGTCAGCCTGCGACCGGGCGTTGTCCTGCGCATGTGCGACGTCGACTGCGGCAGCCAGACCGTCGGCATGGTGAAGAAGGTCCTCTCCTGGCGCGCCCAGGACGAGCAGCACTCGACAGCCCTCTGGAACGACCTCCAGGCGAAGAACGAGGCCCTGGCGGCCACCCTCAAGGCCGGCGCCCTCGACCAGCTCCCCGACAGGCTCCGCCAGGTCCGCGAGCTCATCCGCCAGATGGGCCGCGAGAGCGACGTGCCCATCGAGCCGGACTCCCAAACCGAGCTCCTCGACGCCATCAGCGCCCTCGACGGCGTCTACGGCGGCGTGGTGCCCGGCGCCGGCGGCTACGACGCGCTGGCCCTGCTGATGCGCGACGACGACGAGACGCTGGCCCGCGTGCAGGACTTCCTCGCCGCCTGGAGCCGCGAGAAGGACGCAAAGGTGAAGCTCTTGGGCGTCAAGGGGGAGATGGAAGGGGTTCGCCAGGAGAGCTTGGACGTGTACGACGGATGGCTGTAGCTTTTCTCCTCCTCCTCCTCCTCCTCCTCCTTCTTCTTTTTTTTCTCTTCCGCGAGTTTTCCTTTGATCGGCGGCTTGTGTTCCCCTGGCGAGGCTGCATGCAGATCATTTCACATGTCCGTCCGTGCCCCCAAGTTGTCAAAGAAAGAGAAGAGATTATTCCTACCTACAAAACATATCAAATTAATATATAGAATCATTACATGAAAACTTGAATTATAGGGATTCGAATCAGCCAATTGAGTTTGGTTCGTTGTTTATATTAAGCGATGCCTTTCGGTTTGTATCACGTTACCACAAGCGAAGCATCTCATTACAGAAAAAAAAAAAAAA